>NW_020838000.1:4398909-4407291 GCF_003676395.1 Aethalodelphis obliquidens | reverse complement strand
TCTTTTTCTCTTCTTCTTCTGGAACCCCTATAATTCGAATGTTGGTGCATTTAATGTTGTCCCAGAGGTCTCTGAGACTGTCCTCAGTTCTTTTCATTCTTTTTTCTTTATTCTGCTCTGCAGTAGTTATTTCCACTATTTTATCTTCCAGGTCACTTATCCGTTCTTCTGCCTCAGTTATTCTGCTATTGATCCCATCTAGAGTACTTTTAATTTCATTTATTGTGTTGTTCATTGTTGCTTGCTTCATCTTTAGTTCTTCTAGGTCCTTGTTAACTGATTCTTGCAATTTGTCCATTCTATTGTCCATTCTATCTCCAAGATTTCGGATCAACCTTACTATCATTATTCTGAATTCTTTTTCAGGTAGACTGCCTATTTCCTCTTCATTTGTTAGGTCTGGTGGGTTTTTATCTTGCTCCTTCATCTGCTGTGTGTTTTTCTGTCTTTTCATTTTGCTTATCTTACTGTGTTTGGGGTCTCCTTTTTTGCAGGCTGAAGGTTCGTAGTTCCTGTTGTTTTTTGTGTCTGTCCCCAGTGGCTAAGGTTGGTTCAGTGGGTTGTGTAGGCTTCCTGGTGGAGGGTACTAGTGCCTGTGTTCTGGTGTATGAGGCTGGATCTTGTCTTTCTGGTGGGCAGGTCCACGTCTGGTGGTGTGTTTTGGGGTGTCTGTAGACTTACTATGATTTTGGGCAGCCTCTCTGCTAATGGGTGGGGTTGTGTTCCTGTCTTGCTAGTTGTTTGGCATAGGATGTCCAGCACTGTAGCTTGCTGGTCGTTGAGTGAAGCTGGGTGCTGGCGTTGAGATGGAGATCTCTCGGAGATTTTTGCTGTTTGATATTATGTGCAGCTGGAAGGCCTCTTGTGGACCAGTGTCCTGAAGTTGGCTCTCCCACCTCAGAGGCACAGCACTGAGTCCTGGCTGCAGCACCAAGAGCCTTTCATCCACAGGGCTCCTTAATTTGGGATGATTCGTTGTCTATTCAGGTATTCCACAGATGCAGGGTATATCAAGTTGATTGTGGAGCTTTAATCCGCTGCTTCTGAGGCTGCTGGGAGAGATTTCCCTTTCTCTTCTTTGTTCTGACAGTTCCCAGGGGCTCAGCTTTGGATTTGGCCCCGCCTGTGCGTGTAGGTCGCCGGAGGGTGTCTGTTCTTTGCTCAGACAGGACGAGGTTAAAGGAGCCGCTGATTCGGAGGCTCTGGCTCACCCAGGCCGGGGGGCAGGGAGGGTCACGGAGTGCGGGGCGGGCCTGCAGCGGCAGAGGCCGGCGCGACGCTGCAGCCCGAGGCACGCCGTGCGCTCTCCCGGGGAGCCGCCCCCGGATCCCGGGACCCTGGCAGTGGCGGGCTGCACAGGCTCCCCAGAAGGGCGCGTGGCCAGCGACCCGCGTTCGCACACAGGCCTCCCGGCGGCGGCAGCAGCGGCCTTAGCGTCCCATGTCCGTCTCTGGGCTCCGCACTCCTAGCCGCGGCTCGCGCCCGTCTCCGGAGCTCTCCCAAGCAGCGTTCCCAATCCCCTCTCCTCGCGCACCAGGAAACAAAGAGGGACGCAAAAGTCTCCTGCCTCCTCGGCAGGTCCAGACCCCTCCCCGGACTCTCTCCCGGCCAGCCGCGGCGCACCAACGCCCTGCAGGCTGTGTTCACGCCGCCAACCTCAGTCCTCTCCCGGCGCTCCGACAAAAGCCGGAGCCTCAGCTCCCAGTCCCGCCCGCCCCGGCGGGCGAGCAGACAAGCCTCTCGGCTGGTGAGTGCCGGTCGGCCCGATCCTCTGCGCTGGAATCTGTCCGCTTTGCCCTCCGCACCCCTGTTGCTGTGCTCTCCTCCGCGGCTCCCAAGCTCCCCCACTCCGCCTCCCGAAGTCTCCACCCGCGAAGGGGCTTCCTAGTGTGTGGACACTTTTCCTCCTTCACAGCTCTCTCCCGCTGGTGCAGGACCCGTCCCTATCCTTTTGTGTCTGTTTAGTTTTTTCTTTTGCCCTAACCAGGTACGTGGGGGGTTCCTTGCCTTTTGGGAGGTCTGAGGTCTTCTGCCAGCGTTCAGTAGGTGTTCTGTAGGAGTTGTTCCACGCGTAGATGTATTTCTGGTGTATCTGTGGAGAGGAAGGTGATCTCCGCATCTTACTCTTCTGCCATCTTCCCGGAAGTCCCTAATCATATCTTTAAGCTCATTCTCCTTTGACTTATTTCTGCTTGCAAAGGCCAAGATGAAGAAGTATACGCTAGATCCTTGTTACTCAGGGTGTGATTCAAACACATCAGCATATTCTGGTAGCTTGCTAGAAATGTAGAATCTAGGTCCCAGCCCAGACCCAATTAATCAGAACCTGCATTTAATAAGACCATTATTCATTATTCATATGTACCGGAAGACTCCAGGAGCTTTAATATAGGTAATGTAGATGGTAATGGACAGAACTCATAGCTGTTTTCAATGTTCATCTTTTCTTCCCTACTTATATATATTTTAATTTTTTATTTTATATTGGAATATAGCTGATTTGCAATGTTATATTAGTTTCAGATGTGTGATTCCATTATATATATACATATATCCATTCTTTTTCAGATTATTTTCCCTTATAGGTTATTATAGAATATTGAGTAGAGTTCCCTGTGCTATATAGTAGGTCCTTGTTGATTATCTATTTTATATATAGTAGTGTGTATATGTCAATCCCAAACTCCTAATTTATCCCTGCCCGCCACATTTCCCCTTTGGTAACCGTAAGTTTGTTTTCAAAGTCTGTGAGTCGGTTTCTGTTTTTAAGTAAGTTCATGTCTATCATTTTTTCTAGATTCCACATACAATAGATATCATATGATATTTGTCTTTCTCTGTCTGACTTACTTCATTTAGTATGATAATCTCTAGGTCCACGCATGTTGCTGCAAATGGCATTATTTTATTCTTTTTTATAGCTAACATTCCATGGTATATATGTACCAGAACTTCTTTATCCATTCCTCTGCCGATAGTTATTTAGGTTGTTTCCATGTCTTGGCTATTGTGAATAGTGCTTCAATGAACATAGGGTGCACGTATCTTCTCAAATTATGTTTTTCTCCAGATATACGCCCAGTAGTGGGATTGCAGGATCATATGGTAGCTCTATTTTTAGTTTTCTGAGGAACCTCCATACTGTTCTCCATAGCGGCTGCACCCATTTACATTCCCACCAACAGTGAGGAGGGTTCCTTTGTCTCCACATCCTCTCCAGCATTTATTGTTTGTAGACTTCTGATGATGGTAAATGTTCATCTTAAGACTATTCATGACTGGACAAAGGTCAAGTGGTAGACTGGGAACTGCAAGGACTTCATACAGAAGGAATGAGAAAAGCACTGGATCACAGAGCATCATGGGAGATTTAAGAAAAGGGATGGTACAGAATGCAAGGCAGCTCTGAGTTTTCTGAGGAAGTATATGTTGTTCCAATTACTTAACCCAAAGGGCTGTCAGAGATTTCTAGTCCAACCCAGGAAAATATCAATCGCCTAAGGACCCATCTCACAGAGAGGACACACTGGTGTCTAACTTATGGAACATTCCATTCATCCAAGGTTCCATGAATTGGCTGTTTTCCGATTTTCCACTATTTTTCCTTTTCCTCTCACTCCATTTCCATTCTTATTCTTGTCATCCATCAATTTCCTGGACTTTTTTTCCTTCTCAATTTAGGTCCCCAAATTAGGTTTTAAATGATGCTTCCTGTGGCACACTGAAATCCTTCACATTCTTGACCTCAGACTCAACTCATCGTGCAATTACACAAGATCATTTGTGATGATCACCCCTCTACTTTCCAAATACATGGAAAGTAACGTAAGTATTCTAATGTTACTAGAATCCATAAGAAATGGGCTGACTGTACTAAGAAGTCACCAGCTGATTCCATGTTTCATGTTAATAAAATAGTATTATCCCTTTTCCTCAAATTTCCAACTCCAACCCTACATTTCTCACACTCAGAGAATGGCTTCTCTTTCTTAAAAAAAAAAAAATAGGCCATTGATATACGTTGTCCCCATGATCTTCTCTCTGCCACAATTCCTGACATATTCGTTACAACCTGAAATGTTTACTTTAACTAGAAGCTCTTCTTATCTTTTTCAGTCTTGTTAAACAAACTTTTTTTCTGTTCTTTTGGTCTTGCTTGCTTGTTTAATCCTAAGAGTAAATTCCCCATTTGTACTCTTATTTCATGGCTTTTTCCCTCTTAGAACCCATGGCCCTTTGAAAATATTTTATTTGTTTATTTATTTAAACTTTGATGAATATTTTAATTTTCTTTATCCTCTGGGAATATTTAAGATAAATTCTTTCCTTTTTAGTATCATCTAGTTTCCCTATTGAATTCTTTTATCTGCTTGTAAACACCCTTAGATTTCTGCTACTTCAAAAACAAGCAAGAAATTTTTTTTGTATCTGTCTCTTACGGCATCTTACCTCACTAATAACACTGCTCAAAACCATATATACCTGCTCAGCAATAAAAGAAAACAGATCACTGACATATACAATCCCATGAATGAATCTCAAAGTCATGCTGAGTACAAAAATCCAGGCACAAAAAAATTCCCTTCTTTAGTACTACATGACTACACTTACAAGAAATTCTAGAAAAGACAAATCTAACCTGTAGCGAAGGCAAGCCAATTAGTGGTTGCCCAGGACAACATGTTAGGGAGTTGAATTGAGGAGGTTCACAAGAGAACCCTTTGGAGTCATGAAAATATTCTATATCTTTATTATGCTGGTATGTATACATTCATCAAAACTCATTGAAATGCACACAGAACTGGTGTCTATGACTGCATGTAATTCATACTTCAAGAAAGCTGACTTTTCAAATATTGTGTATATAACCTCAAAACTAGACTAATAAGCCCCACGGCATCTGGCTTCTGCACAACCCATTTCACTGAAACTATTCCAGTGAATGTCGCAAATACAGTCCTAGTAGTCTCTGCCTTCTTGAAATTTTCTCTTATTTTGACGTCTAGGGTGAAATGGCTTAGTTACTCTCCTACTTACTTGAATACTTCTTGTATGTCTCTTCCCCTAAATCTTTCTCCTCTTACTCTTATTCTAATATTTGGAAGCAAATGGGTTGCATTCTGGAGGTCCCTTGAAAAAAAACACTTTTTTTTCTACTTTGTGAATAAGGGGTTCCCACTCTTTCATTTTACACTGGGCTCCACCAATTATGTAGCTGAACCTGCTTCAGGTGACTCATCCCCAACAAACTAGTGACTACAAGTTCATACAGGACCACAAAAGAACTGCCCGACCAAGACAATCTCCAATTCCTGACCCAAAAATTTGTGAAGAAAAAAATAATAGGATGGTTGCAATACATTGTTAAGTATATTTTGTTAAACTACAGTAGAAATCTGAACACCGGCTTTCCCGAGCTGATTCATGGTTTCTTCTGCGCTTATCTGAGCATCTAGGTCCATTTAAGGTTAATCATACCTGCGACGTTTTTGTAGTGTTCCTTTACCTCATTATCTTCTAACTTTCTTTAAACTTTTGCTGAATGGATGAACGTATAAATTATGATAACACTGCTCGGGAAACGAGAGAAAAATCACACAAACGGGACTCCTGGAACCTCAGGGTTGGATCAATACTGGTAAATTCTAGATAAGCATGTATAAACTTTTGTTTCATCAAAGGTAGGCAATGTATTTGCAGAAGAGAATGGCTCTCTTCATGGACAAAAAATTTGTCTCAAAATGTATGGGATGACTGCAAGAAAGCAAATGAACACCTAAATACCTAAGAAGATGAGAGTGTATGAAGAAATTAAAAACAGGAAGGAGGTCTCACAGAAGCTCATAAACTTGGACAGTGTGAAATGCAAGCACTGGATAGGAAATCATAACTGATTAAAAACCCTCAGTTTTGAAGAGTTTCTCTATGTACATGGCCATTAAAGAGCTTACAGTAGAACAGACTTCAACAATAGATCAGTTTGCAGTCATGTTGCAAAACAATTACTACCGCGAAGACAGCACTCTGGCTTCAGTAATGTAAAGTGTCTTCTTGATCACTCCTGCTAAACATTCAGCAGCCTGATAGACACATATTGACTGGTACAAGCCAAACATCATTAAAAAGACCAACCATTGAACACTTCCATCTATACTTTGTCATGGTGGCTCGTCCTGAGACAAGTGAGGATACAGTGTTTCACAGCAACCCAAGAGATAGATTACTAAAGATGTAAGCAGGGTGCTATAAGAGGGGGTTTAAGAATCCTAAAGACAGAATTTAAACTTGGGTTGGCAGTGTGAGTTTAATATTTCAACACACTTTAATTTTTTTAAGAATAGAGAACAAAGCTTCATACAACTTAAACTTTGTAAAAACAAAAACCCATTAAAAAGTTAAAAGTCTGAAATCTAAAATACTATACAAATGACCTTATTTACAAAACAGACTCACAGACATAGAAAACAAACTTATGCTTACCAAAGGTGAAAGGAGGTGGGGAGGGATAAATTAGGAATTTGGGATTAGCAGGTACAAACTACTATATATAAAATAGATAAACAACAAGGTCCTACTGTATGGCACAGGGAACTAAATTCACTATCCTATAATAAACCATAATGGAAAAGAATATGAAAAAGAATCTATATATATGAATGATTTTGCCATACACCAGAAACTAACACAACATTGTAAATCAACTATACTTCAATAAAAAAATTAAAAGTCTGATGACAACTGGAAAAAATCATTTGGAATGTGGTTAATATATAATGCAATCTTATATGTAAAAAAGAAAGAATGAAGAATGCAAAGAAAAATATGGAAAAAGTATATAAAAAGGCAAAATAGGATCTGCATTAGTCAAAAAATCTATAAAATAATATCTCATTAGCATCAAAGATATTTATTATAAATCCACATTGTAAACCAGTCTATGTATTGAACTGAAAAGGGTTAAGTATGTGGCACTGGTGGCAAGCTGTAGGAAAGACATTCTTAGATACTGCCGGGGGAAAAGCACACTCATTCCAGAGGACAGTTCTACAATAAGCTAACAAGGTCTTTTGTACTTGAAAAATGTTTTTATTCTTGACCAATTAATTACTACAGATAAGAGATGTGAGCAAAGATTTAGCCACGAGGATTGTAAATTCAGGATTACACACATTAATAAAAATATGAAGTTGTCTAAATGCCTACCGAAGTGAGAATGATGATGTAAATTGTGGTTTAGCCACATGATAGAATAGAGACTCTAAAACTTACAGATTTTCAATGATTGTTTAATAACATGGAAAGGATTTCAGGATAAATATTAAGTTAAATAAAACTACAAACAAACTTTTATATATATACATTACAACGGCACTTGTTTAAATATACGTATGTATAGAAAGAGAAACTTGGAAGGGAACATAAAGACTTTAAGAGTGGTAAGGGCTGAGGCAGGATACATACGATGGTTAGTTACTGGGACTCTGTAATTCAGTTCTCTACAGTTTGAATTCTCTGGATGGTTAGTTACTGGGACTCTGTAATTCAGTTCTCTACAGTTTGAAGTCTCTTTACCAATGGAGTTGAGCCATCTTAAGGGACCGGCTTCTTTTTTGCGCTTCAGTTTCCTAACCTATAAATGAGGTGTATAATAATAACTTTATGCTCATGAGGTTACTGGAAGAATTAAATGAGACAATCCATGGAGAAAATGTGAAAGAGTGCCTAGCGGCACTGAGTGCTCAATAGATATTAGGCAGTACCATTAATAAAGGTATTAGAATGATGGCAAATTCTTCTCAATACATTTCTATATTTTCCAGTTTTTGAAATGATAAATAATTAATATTATCTAGATCTTCACGATATTACAACTCCATATTTTACTGAGGGCATTTAACTTCAAATGATAAACCACCTGGACCTCAAAAGATGGCAACAGTTTAAAACTAGTTATTTCCAGCACCTTTTAAGTAATTTGAGAAGTATATTTGGTGATAACATTTGAATAATTTTATTTTCCTGTTGGAATCATCTCTTCTGCTCAAAGCTTCAGTTTATTGTATTCAATTTTTCCATACATTTCACATGCCTTTACTTTTGTCTGCATTAAAAAAAAAAAGCTACTGGCATTACTTTCCGTACACTGAGATGAAAAAATATAACAAAGAAAGCAACAAATCATTAATGCTTATTTACAGTAAAGAAAAAAAAGCAGGAGAGTGTATCAAAACAAGAGAAAATAGCCAGATTCACAACTCACTAGATTTTAAGGATACTTTAAGTTTTGCTTGCTAGATAATTTTGTTCCCTTTCAAAACTGGAGATAGTGTATCAAACACACACACACACACACACACACACACACACACACACACACACACA
>NW_020838000.1:4237009-4398899 GCF_003676395.1 Aethalodelphis obliquidens | reverse complement strand
CACACACACACACACACACACACACACACACACACACACACACACACGTCAGCAAGAGACACAAGGAAGACTGACCCAAGGAAAAAAAACCTGAGCCTGAACAATGATGTCTGGTCCAAATGACACAGTGTTCAGGGGTTGGCAAACTTCCTGATTTTCAAAATGTACCAAGTGCTTTGCAGAATGCCACTTACCTTGTCCGGTTTCAGGCTCTCTGAACTCCACAGTGGAAACATTTATTGCCTTTGC
This sequence comes from Aethalodelphis obliquidens, assembly GCF_003676395.1. NCBI lineage: Eukaryota > Metazoa > Chordata > Mammalia > Artiodactyla > Delphinidae > Aethalodelphis > Aethalodelphis obliquidens. The sequence continues at coordinate 4,398,650 of NW_020838000.1, read as the reverse complement.
TCAGTCAACACTAGCCCTTTGCAGAGGAGTTTTAATAGCCATTTAAATCATATTGCATCATTTCTATTTCCCTTTGACTCTCTAAAGGTATATTCTTTAATTCAGCAAGTATGTCAATAGATTAAAAAAAAATCTATCATCTCCCTCATCATGAAAATAAGTTCAAGGGGTGGCATAGCCGTGAAGTTCATGGCTGCATGTACAGCAGTAGAGTTCATGAGTGTGGGTCTATGCTTTTTTTTAAGGAACTACTGCAGTGCCAGCTGCCTTCTTGCTGTTGGCTCCAGAAATTCTCTCCGATTTCCATCCTAAAAATAAGCATTCTTTCTGCTCTGCTATCTTAAAAGGATTCTGCTGCCTTTTCTCACTTTTTTGGGCAAAACTTTAAAGAAATTACTTTTACTGTTTTCCCAACGCAAAAATGAATATACACATTAGCAGAAAAATGAAAAAAATATAGAAAAGTAGAGAGATTTAAAATCTTCTACACTCCAGAAACCCAGAGTAATAATTTTCAAATTGCAATGTATTTCTTTTCATCTGCTCCCTTGTTTTCCTTTCTTTTTCTCTCCTTCCCTCTTTCCCTCCCTCCTTTCCTCCCTTCTCCCTTCTCTTCCTTCTTTCCCTTATCCTGCTGAATTTCCACTTAGCTCCTGAGGATCCCCCTGGCACCACACCTAAACAATGATTACTAGATTATCTGTCTCCAGACTACGAGGCTGTCGGGAGAGAATCCTGTCAACAACCAGCACGCGTGCCACCTCCTCCAAGTAGCCCTCCTTGAAGCATTCCCCCCTAACTTTACCTCTACAGATCTAACCATTTCCTTGTTTGCAGTACCTCCATTTTAAGTGCATGCTTCTATCGCTGCATATCAAAGTGAAGTATAACTAATTCGCTTCCTCAACCAATGTTTCTGTTAGATTATAAATACATTCCAACCACCCTACACATATTTTAGTCTACCTGCGAATGCCTGTTCAATTAAGTAGATTTATATATTTTGAATCCTGAACACCCAGTGAGGAGCTCATAAGTAGCAGATATTCAGTATGTGTTTGCTGGATGATTAAATGCATAAACGCTCCTTGTATTCTGAGAAACTCAACCAGCCTAACTGCTCTTTTCCCAAAATACGTGCCACCTAATGTGCTCAGAAAACCAACCACAAGCCTGAAAGTGAAAGAAAGCTGAGTAAGGTGGGGAAGTTGGCAGGGCTCTGGTCTTCTAAATAAGATGAAGTTCTAAATGGCACTGTCCCCACTCACTCAACCTCCCTGACTCCAAATTTATTTCTCAAATCTTATCTCCTTGTCCATTCTTTCTTGGCTTTCATCTCAGCTGTTCTGTTTGCAGTCTCCGCTCACCTTCTTACTTGGACTTATCTCTTGTCTGAATGATTCAGTTTTGGTCCATCTCCAAATCAGTTTACAAATCATGGACAAGATTTATTTTGCATGTTGTGTTTACACACTTGTAGACATTTGAATTTGTCTGCTTCAAGTTTGGGATTTATTATTTCTAAGCCTGCAGCCCTTTGGCCCTTAATGAATTCACTTGGCTTCTTTAGCTTGGGAAAGAATATTACCTTCCACTTCCTTTCTTTCCTGGAAGGGAGGCAAGAATGCTTTTATATTGTTTTACCTTATTTGAGGCTGAAGTGAGGGATACTTAAGGCAACATTCTTCTCTGGAAAAAAGCTACACGGTGGTTAATACATATTTTACAAGGCAATGTCCATCATTTGCAATCCTAGACACAATGTACAGATAACTCTTGAATATTCTGAATATGAGACTTATTCTCATATTTTATCACAGTAATATTTATTGTAAAGGAGCTTCTTTTTAAGAAGAGAGACAAATATTCTAAATATTTACATCTTAAGGAGTAGAATATTGCTTGTGGATGGCACTAAGGGAGAAGTTTAAATTTAGGATGGAAACCATAACAATTTACTCTGTAGTTAGGAGACTGTTTCCCAGTTATCAAAACACAGCTATAAACTCAATGGAAAAAGGACAGTCTTTTCAACAGACAGTCCTGGAACAACTGACATCCAAAGGCAAGAAAATGAACCCTAACATATTCCATGCATTTTATTTTAAAGATTAGCTGAAAATAAATTATAGATTACATGTCAAATATAAAAATAAAACTTTGAGGAGGAAACAGAATGTCTTTGTGACCTTAAGTTTTTTAGATAGGACATCAAAATCATGATCCATAAGAAAAAAATGGTAAATTGGACTCTGTCAGAACTAAGCCCTTTTTGTGATGGTTCTATGAAAGAGTGTTAAGAGATAGAAAATAAGCTACAGACTACAAGAAAATATTTGCAAATTCTATCCAGGTAAAGGACTTGTATCGAGAATATATAAAGAACATTTAAAACTCAACAATAAGAAAACAGAAAACTTAAATTTTTTAAAAAATGCAAATGATCTGAACAGACACTTCATCAAAGATTATAAATTAATGACAAGTGAGCATATAAAAAGTAGCATGGTATCATTAGTTCTTAGGAAAATGCAAATTTAAGCTACAATGAGATACAACTGCACACCGATTAGAAAGGCTAAAAACAACCAAGCAAAAACTGATGATATGACATGCTGACAACACTGGAGAATGACTAGTCCTCTCATTCATTCCTGATGGGAATGCAAAATGGTACAACTGCTTTCAAACCAACTTGGTGTTTTGTTTTTGTTTTTAATAAAGTTATACATACATTTACTATACAGCCTAGCAATCCTACTCTTATTTATTCATGTAACATAATGGATGAATCTTAAATGCATTTTGCTAAGTGAAAGAAGCCAAACCAAAAAAGGGGGCTGCATGCAATCATTTATAAGGCATTCTAAAATCAGCAAAATTATAGTGAAAACAGAAGAGTCGTTGACAGCAGTTGGGAGAGGGGTGTTGACTACAAAATGGCCCCACCATAGAATTTTTTTTAACACCTTTATTGGAGTATAATTGCTTTAGAAATGGTGTGCTACTTCTTGCTGTATAACAAAGTGAATCAGCTATACATATACATATATCCCCATATCCCCTCCCTCTTGGGTCTCCCTCCCACCCTCCCTATCCCACCCCTCTAGGTGGTCACAAAGCACCGAGCTGATCTCCCTGTGCTATGCGGCTGCTTCCCACTAGCTATCTATTTTACATTTGGTAGTGTATATATGTCCATGCCACTCTCTCCTTTGTCACAGCTTACACTTCCCCCTCCCCGTGTCCTCAAGTCCATTCTCTATGTCTGCATCTTTATTCCTGTCCTGCCCCTAGGTTGGTCAGAACCTTTTTTTTTCTTTTTTGGTTCCATATATATGTGTTAGCATATGGTATTTGTTTTTCTATTTCTGACGTACTTCACTCTGTATGACAGACTCTAGTTCCATCCACCTCACTAAAAATAGCTCAATTTTGTTTCTTTTTATGGCTGGGTAATATTCTATTGTATATATGTACTACATCTTCTTTAACCATTCATCTTGTATTAATTTTGTATCCTGCTACTTTACAAAATTCATGGATTAGCTCTAGTAGTTTCCTAGCAGCATCTTTAGTATTCTCTATGTATAGTATCATGTGACAGTTTTACTTCTTCTTTTCCAATTTGGATTCCTTTTATTTCTTTTTCTTCTCTGATCACTGTGGCTAAAACTTCCAAAAATATGTTGAATAATAGCAGTGAGAGTGGGCAACCTCGTCTTGTTCCTGATCTTAGAGGAAATGGTTTCAGTCTTTCACCACTGAGCATTATGTTGGCTGTGGGTTTGTCATATGTGGCCTTTATTATGTTGAGGTAAGTTTTCTCTATGCCTACGTTCTAGAGAGCTTCAACATAAATGGGTGTTGAACTTTGTCAGTAGCTTTTTCGCTATCAACTGAGATTATCATAGGGTTTTTATCCTTCAATTTGTTAATATGGTGTATCACGTTGATTGATTTGCATATATTGAAGAATCCTTGCATTCCTGGGGTAAACCCCACTTGATCATGGTGTATGATCCTTTTAATGTGCTGTTGGATTCTGTTTGCTAGTATTTTGTTGAGGATTCTTGCATCTATGTTCATCAGTGATACTGGCCTATGGTTTTCTTTTTTTTCTGAAATCTTTCATTTTGGTATCAGGCTGATGGTGGCCTCGTAGAATGAGTTTGGGAGTGTTCCTCCCTCTGCTATATTTTGGAAGAGTTTGAGAAGGAAAAGTGTTAGCTTTTCTCTAAATGTTTGATAGAATTCACCTGTGAAGCCATCTGGTCCTTGGTTTTTGTTTGTTGGAAGATTTTTAATCACAGTTTCAATTTCAGTGCTTGTGATTGGTCTGTTCACATTTTCTATTTCTTCCTGGTTCAGTCTCAGAAGGTTGTACTTTTCTAAGAATTTGTCCATTCCTTTGTGGTTGTCCATTTTATTGGTATAGAGCTACTTGTAGTAATCTCTCATGATCCTTTGTATTTCTGCAGTGTCAGTTGTTACTTCTCCTTTTTCATTTCTAATTCTGTTGATTTGAGTCTTCTTTTCTTTCTTGATGAGTCTGGCTAATGGTTTATCAATTTTGTTTATCTTCTAAAAAAAAACAGCTTTTAGTTTTATTGACCTTTACTATTGTTTCCTTCATTTCTTTTTTATTTATTTTGGATCTGATCTTTATGATTTTTTTCCTTCTGCTAACTTTGGGGGGTTTTTTGTTGTTCTTCTTTCTCTAATTGCTTTAGGTGTAAGGTTCGGTTGTTTATTTGAGATTTTCTTGTAACTTGAGGTAGGATTGTATTGCTGTAAACTTCCCTCTTAGAATTGCTATTGCTGCATCCCATAGGTTTTGGGTCATTGTGTTTTCATTGTCATTTGTTTCTAGGTATTTTTTGATTTCCTCTTAGATTTCTTCAGTGATCTCTTGGTTATTAGTAGCGTAGTGTTTAGCCTCCATTTGTTTGTATTTTATACAGTTTTTTTCCTATAATTGATATCTAGTCTCATAGCATTGTGGTCAGAAGAGATACTTGATACGATTTCAATTTTCTTAAATTTACCCAGGCTTGATTTGTGACCCAAGATATTGTCTCTCCTGGAGAATGTTCCATGAGCACTTGACAAGTGTATTCTGTTGTTTTTGGACGGAATATCCTATAAATATCAATTAAGTCCATCTTGTTTAATGTGTCATTTAAAGCTTGTGTTTCCTTATTTATTTTCATTTTGGATGATCTGTCCATTGGTGAAAGTGGGGTGTTAAAGTCCCCTACTATGAGTGTGTTACTGTCGATTTCTCCTTTATGGCTGTTAGCATTTGCCTTATGTATTGAGGTGCTCCTATGTTGGGTGCATATTTACAATTGTTATATCTTCTTCTTGGATTGATCCCTTGATCATTATGTAGTGTCCTTCTTTGTCTCTTGTAATAGTCTTTATTTTAAAGTCTATTTTGTCTGATATGAGAATTGCTACTCCAGCTTTCTTTTGATTTCCATTTGCATGGAATATCTTTTTCCATCCCCTCACTTTCAGTCAGTATGTGTCCCTAGGTCTGAAGTGGGTAGACAGTATATATACAGGTCTTGTTTGTAGACAAGCATATATACAGGTCTTGTTTTTGCATCCACTCAGCCAGTCTATATATTCTGGTGGGAGCATTTAATCCATTTACATTTAAGGTAATTATAGATAGGTATGTTCCTATTACCATTTTCTTAATTGTTTTGGGTTTGTTTTTGTAGGTCTTTTCCTTCTCTTGTGTTTCCTGCCTAGAGAAGCTCCTTTAGCATTTGTTGTAAAGCTGGTTTGGTGGTGCTGAATTCTCTTAACTTTTGCTTATCTGTAAAGGTTTCAATTTCTCCGTCAAATCTGAATGAGATCCTTGTTTCGTAGAGTAATCTTGGTTGTAGTTTTTTTCCCTTTCATCACTTTAAATATGTTCTGCCACTCTGGCTTGCAGAGTATCTGCTGAAAGATTGGCTGTCAACCTAATGGGGATTCCCTTGTATGTTATTTGTTGCTTTTCTCTTGCTGCTTTTAATATTTTTTCGTTGTATTTAGTTTTTTGATAGTTTGATTAATATGTGTCTTGGTGTGTTTCTCCTTGGATTTAACCTGAATGGGACTCTCTGCACTTCCTGGACTTGACTGATTATTTCCTTTCCCATATTATGGAAGTTTACAACTATAATCTCTTTAAATATTTTCTCTGACCCTTTGTTTTTCTCTTCTTCTTCTGGGACCCCTATAATTCAAATGTTGGTGCATTTAATGTTGTCCCAGTGGTCTCTGAGATTACCCTCAATTCTTTTCATTCTTTTTTCATTATTCTCCTCTGTGGTAGTTATTTCCACTATTTTATCTTCCAGGTCTCTTATCTGTTCTTCTACCTCAGTTATTCTGCTATTGATTCCTTCTAGTGAATTTTTTTTTTTTTTTTTTTTTGCGGTTCACGGGCCTCTCACTGTTGTGGCCTCTCCCGTTGCGGAGCACAGGCTCCGGACGCGCAGACCCAGTGGCCATGGCTCACGGGCCCAGCCGCTCCGCGGCATGTGGGGTCTTCCCGGACTGGGACACGAACCCACGTCCCCTGCATCGGCAGGTGGACTCTCAACCACTGCGCCACCAGGGGAGCCCCCTTCTAGTGAATTTTTAATTTCATTTATTGTGTTGTTTATCACTGCTTGTTTGCTGTTTAGTTCTTCTAGGTCCTTGTTAAATATTTCTTGTATTTTCTCCATTCTATTTCCAAGATTTTGGATCATCTTTACTATCATTACTCTGAATTCTTTTTCAGGTAGACTATCTATTTCCTCTTAATTTTTCTGATCTGGTGGGTTTTTACCTTGCTCCTTCATCTGCTGCATATTTTTCTGTCCTCTTATTTGTTTAACTTACTGTGTTTGGGGTTTCCTTTTCACAGGCTACAGGATCATATTTCCTGTTGTTTTTGGTGTCTGCCCCCAGTGGGTGATGTTGGTTCAGTGGCTTTTGTAGGCTTCCTGGTGGAGGGGACTGGTGCCTGTGTTCTGGTGGGTGGGGCAGGATCTTGTCTTTCTGGTGGGCAGGGCTGCGTCCTCTGGTGTGTTTTGGGGTTTCTGTGAACTTATTATGATTTTAGGCAGCCTCTCTGCTAATGGGTGGGGTTGTATTCCTGTCTTGCTAGTTGTTTGGCATGGGGCATCCAGCACTGGAGTTTGCTGGCCGTTGGGTGGAGCTGGGTCTTAGCATTGAGTCGGAGATCTCTGGGAGATTTCTCGCCGATTGATATTACGTGGGGCCAGGAGGTCTCTGGTGGTCCAGTGTCCTGAACTCAGCTCTGCAACCTCAGAAGCTCAGGCCTGACACCCGGCCGGAGCACGAAGACCCTGTAGTCACATGGCCTGGCCACAGACTCAGAGTGGAAACATTGAGAACTTCTCAACTTGCATTTCAAACAGATCTCGAGAGCTCCCTCCCCACCAGCAACATATGGCAGCTTCTCCCACACAGTCAGACAGGCCTCAGCCTCTGTAGTAAACAGACCAACCGTGCACCATTCCCCCTCATCAAGGAATTTTTAAGGTGACGGAAATATTCTGTATGCTAGCTTGGTGGCAGATACATGACTACGAATTTTTCAAACCCCATACAACTCTATACCACAAAGAGTGAATCTGATATGTGGTTTTTAGAAAACAAAAGGAAACGATGGCAGAAGATCCTGGGACAGAATGCAGATTGTTAAAGTGAATCTAAATGTACTGCAATTGTTGAACCTGACCTCTCTGTAGGGGGTGGGAGAAAAGGAGTAGATCTAAGTCCTTCTGGAAAATGGCGTTTTGACGAAACACCGTAAGACTAAACATAAAATGAACTGTACATAAACACTGTATGGATTCATAACTCTGAAACCACTTTTCATGTAGTTTAGAGCTTAGTTTAATTATACAAATAATTATACAGATTGTAGTTGGTGGGAGCCATGTTTCATATGGTCAGAGAGAAAACTCACAAGTAAGCAAAGAAGGAAGGCTGGCACGAACCCTGTGGTGCTAAACTAGACTCAGATATTATAAATACAAAATCATGTTTACTTTAATAGGTAAATAGTGATACTACACACTCATGTGCATTCACATACATGAATATATTTTCCAGCTCAGGAAACTGAGCTCCATACACTGAGCAGGATGAAAAGCAATGACATCGTGAGCACACCCAGCACCAGAGTTTGGTTTCTAAGTACCATTCTCCGATAAAGTGCTGTGGGGCTCCGTCTTAGTGAGTGCTCACTACAGCAAAGTACCACTGCCTGGGTGGCTTATAAACGACAGGATTTTTTTTTTTTTTTCTCTCAGTTCTGGAGGCTGGAAATTTGAAATTAGGATGCCAGCATTCTGCTTCTGGTGAGAGCCTCTTCCTGGTGTAGACTGCCGACTTCTCAATGTATCCTCATGTGGTAAGACGGACAGCAACAAAGACAGCAAGCTAGCTTTCTGAACTCTTCTTACAAGGGCGTTGATCCTATTCATGAAGGATCCGCTCTCATGACCTAATTACTTCCCAAAAGCCCCACCTCCAAATAACATCACAGTGGGGATTCTATTTCACCCCATGAATTTTTGGAGGGATACAAACATTTAGTCCCTAGCAGACCCTTTAGAGAGATAGCTGATTCTAGACATAGGGCAGGGGAAAGACATGAGAGCAAGGAGTATTTTATAGTCAGAAAGTGAGGAGGTGCTTAAACAAACAAACAGAAAAGGATAGGGCTGCAACAAAAGGGGACAGAGGCCAACCTGAAAAATCTTTTAATGGCCAAAACTAGACTAATTTAAGCAACAAACTAATAAAGATAGCATTGTCTATAACTCAAAGAATAAAGCAATATCCATATGTCCATACTTATCTTAATAAATGACTGAGTTCATAAGTAAATGCAAAAGGGCTGGATCTTCTCTAAAGAAGAATTTCAATAATAGATGTAAGTGGAATGAAAGAAATAGAAAATCACACCATTGGAACACCATAGGGTAATTACTGCAGGCAAAGTCCATGCGTGGATAATAAAAATAGTGGACAAAACTCTAAGAAGAAATGAAATATGTGCTAATCCTTGACGTATATTAATTACTGTGGCGTCTTTAACACGTGTCAATAAATTCCTTGTTGTTTCCCTCCAGAAGGTAGAGGTTAATATTCCTGCCCTTGAGTGTGAGCTGGACTTAGTGATTCACTTCCAGTGAACAGCGTATGGAAGTGGGGAGGGAAGGGTAACCTTACAGTGGGGAATCTGGCAAACACTTTAACCTGATGACCAAGATTTGCATCACCAGTAATAGGCTATGCCGATGTTATGTAAACCCTGCTATGAAGGGATTAAAAGGCGAATTGGCCTCCGTGGTATTCTTCCCCCAAATCAATAACTCCAGTGTAATTAGGAGAAAACAACAAACTCAAAACAAGGGATAGTCTACAGGAATACCTGACCAGTGCTCTTAAAAAATGTCAAGGTCATGAAAACAAGGGAAGATGGAAGAACATTTGCAGATTGGAAGAAATTAAAGAGAAATCACAACTAAATACAACACAGTATCCTGGACTCTTGGGACGCAAAAAGGTATCACTGGGAAAAAAAGGTAAGTAAGATCTGAATAAAGCCTATAATTTAGTTAACAGTACTATACCAATTTTAATGTCTCAGATTTGAAAAACATATTAAGGTTATGTAAGATGTTCACATATCAGAAATTGGGAGGAGCATACACAGGTAGTTTCTGTTCTGAGTGCACAACTCTTCTATAAATCTAAAATTATTTCCAAATAATGTTTAAAAGAGAAGAAATCCAGGCTTTCTCTTAGAAGCGTTGTGTGTTATAACAGTGTCAGGAAATCACATAGCTGATTGAAAGTTTAGCTGTATACTGTGTAAATATATTTTAAAATACAGTTCATAAGGTGACTGCTCACGCAGACCAGGGCAAGTAATCAGTAAATATTGAGTAGTACAATGTCCTAAAGCTGTGGGCTAGTCCCCTGCACCGAGAGTGAAACAGGCTGTGCCTCAGTTGAGAAAATAAACATCTTGTGTTTCCATGACATGAATCTACATAAACAGCTTAACTCTAATTTTCCCAATCTCTGGATTCTGCCAACCCCTATAAAATGAGCTTCTTCCTCATCCAAAGAAATAAACCATGAGTCGTTAGACAAAGAAGAAACAATTTACAGCATAAGAAACTTTGCAAGTCAAAGTTCAAAAACATAAGAGAAGGGATAAAGTTGTAGAGTCAAAAGTAATTGATTTGTGTTGCTGAAGCCAATGACAGATTTGGAAGGAAAAGGAGCTCTCAGTATTTAGCATATAGAGCCCAGTTAGAACATGAACATGGGGATACTCACCCTGGGACTAGGCAATTTAAAAGGAGTGAAAAATACCCCCAGGCTACACCTACATCTCTCTTGCTTACAAACCCCATTCATACATATTTTCTAGCCTTAAAAACAACACCTATAAGTTGGCAAACTCAAGGGTGACACTGAAACACAAGGAACTACTAGCAACAATGGAAAATGACACAAAAGAAGTTAACATCCTTGATTTTGTGTTCTATTTGCTCCTAAGAGCAAACTGAAAGCTAAGACATGAACACAAACACACCCATTTTTCCCTGTCACTACTATAGCCTTGAATGAGAACTGTGAATTCACGATACGGTTAACGTGAGGATGCAAGTTCCATTATTTATGAAAAACAAGTGAGTCGTAATGGGAAATTACACCCTAAGATGCTGAGATCTTGGCTAAGGTAATAATGCAAGTCACCACTAACAATCCTCTGGGGAAGATGTTGGTCCACATTCCTGGTGTCCCCAAAGGCAAAATTGATATTTGGGTCCCCTTAAGATGATTTCCGTAGGGATACAAGATTCTTTGGGGAATTTATGTGTAGGGAAAGTATCATAAACCTGGCACTGGGAGGAAGTGTATATTAACATTGTCATTCAGTAGTTTTGTCTTTCCCTTAAAGCTAGAATTTAGAGTTTAAGAACTATTTTCTTCTATTAAGTAGCTATATTTGTATGCATGCAATCAATATGTTAAAAAAAAAAATGTCATTTTACTAACAGTCCTATATTGCATACTGGTTGCAGTAAGAGCAAAGCATTTAAAATAGTACCGCTAAGAAGAGGGCAACTAATACTTCTTAGGCAATGGCTATGTACAGAGCATATTTTAGGTGCTTTATAATTACTATCTTATTTAGCCTTCAAAACAACCTAAAAGTGCTCTTATGTTCACTTTACAGATGAGGAAACAAACTAAAGCTTAGAAGAGTCAAGGTCCTTCTTGACTCCACATTTCTTTAGTTGCCTAAATAAATATTCTGCACCTGGGTAGGCAGGAGACAATTCAGAACACCAAAGATAACCCGAAGGGCTGTTATATTTTATCTGCACAATTTAAAGTCTGCTATGTGTTCTTCAGAATTGATTGGCTTTTTTGCTTAATCAAAACAAGTAAGTGATTTCCAGCAGTTATGGAAGGTGGTGTACTAGAAAATGTGGCAAATGCAAAGAAAAATAAAATTTACTGTCTCACCCCAAGAACCTTAAGATCTTTCGGGGGAAAATAAAGTCTAAATGAGGAGATAAAGATTAATACTTTTAAAACAAATTTTAAGGCCACTATATGATAAATCTCCCAAGAAGAGATTAATTCACAATTAAGTATTAAGTGAACTGTGCACTAATTCACGATTAAGTATTAAATGAATGAACAGAGCATTTGCTGGACCACTGTTCCCTGGCAGTGGAGTCAGGCAGGTTGTCTGAACTACCAGCCTGCCCGGCCACACCCCAATATGGTGGCAGTGACACATGCCAGGTGACAGCATTCTCGGTCCTCTACCACCTCTGATTGTCCCTGCTCCACACTTGACCTCAGGGACTACCTAGAACAGTGTGGTCCACAGAAGAATGCTCATCTGGACACTATTTGTCAAAATGAAATCAATTCAGCCATTGCAAGTTACTACTTAAAAACTTCTATAGTGATTTGACAGGATAATATTATGACTGCTGATTCTGAGAAGATTTGGGGACTTGACTTTTTAATGTCTCTATATTATTCATTCCATTTTTCTAGCAATTCATTTTTATTCTGTTATAAAAGTATCATTCTGCAGCCAGTTAGCAATAAGAAACATTAAAAAAAAATACATAACTGGTGCTTTATACAGCTGGTTTGAAACGGATCCTACTAGAGCTGTTGGCCATTGGAAGAGGGCTGTCCTCGAAGAAGGCTGCCGAGAAAAATCTCGAGCCACAAATCAGCCTCACACGTCCTTTATGGTCAGCAGGTAACAAGCCAGCTGCTTTCAAAGGAGAGCCAGTCATGAGGTTAAAACTTGAGTGAAGTTTCTAATTACTCTCTTGTCCACATGATCCCTCTCTTTCTCTTCTCCAGCCCGTGGACTATTAGCCAGTCTCAGGAAAAGGAAAACTTAGGTTCCAAATGTCTACCCATTCCTTTTTATATTAAGTGCTTTAAATGCTGTGCCTCTACAATGACTTACCATCTGGAAAAGTACTTGAACACTTACGTTTCATTCTCTAAGCAGGGTGCAGAAGTGGGGGATGTTTGGGGTTGCAAATGAAGAAAATAATTGAGGTTGATAGGAAGGACATCACTTTTATTAATTAATACTTGGAAACATCCCACCACAAACAAAAGAATAATTTCTATGTAGATTCAGCAAATTATTCCAGGCTAAGTGACCAGGAAAGATGCCATAGGAGAAGCCAACTTGGAGATTGAGAAAAAAAATAGAAGAAACTTGATAATTGTGTAAGAAAAGAAAGAATATTCTACAAGGTGGCCAAAAATCTGGGAAACTAAGAAAATATACATAAAAATCATTTATTTATGTTTCATGACAATATGTAATCAATTCACACTGAGATAGGCTGGGACCTGGGACCGGGACCCTTTCCTGCAGTTCTTGCACCTAGACAAACGTCTCCTTGAGCAACAAAATACAAAGAAACTAAAAGGGACTAAAAATAACTGCGTGCATGCACAGTTGGAGCAAATTATGGACAATAAGATACAAAAAGACCAGAAACCCAACTGCCACTCCTGAAGAGCCAGGAGCAAAAGCAGGGTGTCAGGAGCAAAAGCAGGGCACTGCGCATGCCCCCTGCACTCAGCACCACCAAGGGGGTGGGCAGACCACCTCAGCCACACCTCCAGTCTGACCCCTGGACCCACCCCTCCTCTCACCCCATATAAGGAACCAGCTCACCCCCACCTCAGGGAGCAAGCAATGGAACCTGTTACTTGTTCTCACTCCCCTCTGTTGCAGCAGGGGCCCCAATATGGTCTTGCCTGAATTTTTTGTCTGGTCTCTTGTCCATTTCTATCAATTAAGGAGACCAAGAACCCTGGTAGGTAACAATACCATGTTCAATACGATGTCCCTCATAAGCAATGTGCACAGTCCATTGCTGTGCAATGGAAAACTGCAGTAACAGGTGTGTTAGTACATTTCCATCAGTCCCAGCATATGCATCTGTGATTTGAATTTCTTCAGTGAATAAACTTGGGCCTACAGCATTACTGTATAGAAGTAAACAAGAGCTTCCTTCAGATCTGACCAGCCAACAGCTCACTCTGCATGGCCACATCATTCAATCCAGTCCTGGAAATTATCATACAAAGGGCCCCTTATCGAACCCTCTTGCACTGTTGGTGGGAATGTAAATTGATACAGCCACTACGGAGAACAGTATGGAGGTTCCTTAAAAAACTACAAATAGAAATACCATATGACTCTTCAATCCCACTACTAGGCATATACCCTGAGAAAACCATAATTCGAAAAGAGTCATGTACCACAATGTTCATTGCAGCACTATTCACAACAGCCAGGACATGGAAGCAACCTAAGTGTCCATCAACAGATGAATGGATAAAGAAGATGTGGCACATATATACAATGGAATAGTACTCAGCCATAAAAAGAAACGAAATTGAGTTATTTGTAGTAAGGTGGATGGACCTAGAATCTGTCATACAGAGTGAAGTAAGTCAGAAAGAGAAAAACAAATACCATATGCTAACACATATATATGGAATCTAAAAAAAAAAAAGGTTCTGACGAACCTTGGGGCAGGGCAGGAATAAAGATGCAGACGTAGAGAATGGACTTGAGGACACGGGGAGGGGGAAGGGTAAGCTGGGATGAAGTGAGAGAGAGGCATGGACATATATACACTACCAAATGTAAAATAGATAGCTAGTGGGAAGCAGCTGCATCACACGGGGAGATCAGCTGGGTGCTTTGTGACCACCTAGAGGGGTGGGATAGGGAGGGTGAGAGGGAGACGCAGGAGGGAGGGGATATGGGGATATATGTATGTGTATAGCTGAATCACTTTGTTATACATCAAAAACTAACACACCATTGTAAAGCAATTATACTCCAATAAAGATGTTAAAAAAAAAAAAAAGAGCCCCTTATCAATGGAAATATTGGGCAGTGTGTCAACCTGTTTGAATCACTCAAGGTGACCTTCCCCTCCCTAGACCATCAAGGAGAGGCATTAAGTAGTCACTTTACATGGTCAAATAAGCCAAATATTGCCTGTACCTCTAGACCTCATGGCCAGGCTATATGTTGAAACACTGAAACTGAGTATTTCGAAGGGAGGCACAGAGAGCTGTCAAGGGTTAGATTTGAATATTTTGATATTATGCTAAGAAAGCAACCAGGTCTTAAATTCCAAACTAAAATATATATAGCTATATCCTTAGCAATGGGGAGTTATTGAAGATTTCTGAGCAAAAGAATGAGATCTTAAAAGGTGTTTATTGAAAGGTGGGTTGAGTCATAAAACAGTGAGAGAAATTAGTCTACTATGATGACAGCGGAAATGACATGAATCCTTTCCCCAATCATTTCAAGGCAATGGGAATGAAAGTCAAGAGGTTCCGGAGTACTTGAAAGGCAAGAATAGGCCTAAGCACAGTGGCTAACTGGATAGTTTGAAAGAGAAGTGGGAAAGGCAGCTTTTAGGTATTGAGCCTGGTAATAGTGAAGAACAAAATCTGACTCCATATTAGATCTGTTCCTTTTCCTGTGCTTAGTCATACTGGCTCTGCACCTTTCCTAAAAGAATGTTGCCTATAGCCTGAAATACACAGGAGAGCCTATTCTCAGGGATCTGAGAGTCCATTCATGTAGAGATAAAAAGTTGTAGAATGGAGAATAACATTTGTTTTACTGAAGGTCTACAGCAACATCATGAACTGACCTCCTCCCTCACCCTGCCTTTAAAAGTGCTTTGCTGAAACCCTTTGAGGAGTCTGGGGTTCTTTGGGGCATAATCCACCCATCTCCTTGCGTGGTCCTGCAAGAAACCTTTCTCTGCTCCCAACTCTGATGTTTCAGTACTGTTTGGCCTCACTGTGTGTCAGGCACACAAACTTGCATTGGATAACAATGGGGCAGGTCAGTTGAAGAAATTGGTTTGGGTTTTTTTGGTTTGTTTTTTTTGTTTGTTTGTTTTTTTGCGGTACGCGGGCCTCTCACTGTTCTGGCCTCTCCCGTTGCGGAGCACAGGCTCCGGACGCTCAGGCTCAGCGGCCATGGCTCACGGGCCCAGCAGCTCCGCGGCATGTGGGATCCTCCCGGACCGGGGCACGAACCCGTGTCCCCTGCATCGGCAGGCAGACTCTCAACCACTGCACCACCAGGGAAGCCCCGTTTGGGTTTAACAGATGTTCAGTCTTTGATCCTGGCAAGCCTGGAGCTCAGCACTCCATCCAATGGGGCATTCAATACACAGCTGAAAATATGGGGCTTAAGCTCTGCAGATACATAGAGCACCTTTGGAATTTATCCATTTTATATTTCTGATAATAATGACTAGAAATTTATAGTCCATGACAATAGTCAATCTTTCGGTTAGTAAATCTCTTCCTTGACTGAGCACTCCTCCACCAGAATAAAGTTACTGAAAAATCTCTTGAGATTTTTTTTTTCCCTTAGTAAACAAGCCTTTATAAAATCTACAGTTCCAAAATGTGTTAGTACTCTGTGCAAGCACCTGCCTAAGGGGGGAAAATAAATAAACGAGCCATTATTAAACTTTTTGCTCCAGGGTTTAGAATACCTACAGTTTGCCACAATGTGTTGCATTGTTATAACTGCCTAAGACTTGTGAAGTGATTCATCTTGAAATTGTGTTAGTCTTTGGAGAGTTTCAAGAGATATTCCTTACTTAGCTTTGAAGCAAAGTAATACCAGGCAACTGAACATGAAAACACATTGAAAATATAAAAACTGAAAAGTAGAGTATAATAAATATGAGTTATATTCTCATTATCAATCCAGGAAGTGGAATTTCTTCTCTGTCTTTTGCTTCTTAACAAATACGCCAATAAAAGTGAAACCCTTAAGTACTTTGAATCAGGATCATCACATCTAAAAAGAGAGGCTTAGAATGATTAATATTTAATGTCCCTTTCAGGCACATCAGTTCCCAAAGTACAACTGATAAGTCTGAAATAGGATGGGTTTCAAAGTGTGTTTAATATTCCTTAAGTACAAATGACTCAACTCTGTAACTTCACAGTCTATATACTGAATTTACTAATTCATGGAACATTCCAAATGCAGGTATTTCATGCCTCACAGGTGTATTCAAAAGTAATAGCAGATACTAAAAATGTTCTGGGTGCAGCGATTTTTTTAGGTAAAAATTTTTTGGATACATTTTTTAGCTCCTCTGTCATACAGCTTGGCATGTACACAGAAGAATAAACATCAAGTCACTGACTCTTCCAAGGTCTCAATACCAGTTGTGATTTCCAAACTTTATGCCTGAGGAACTGTGACCTTGGCTTATGCCAGATGCAAAACGGTCTACTTTATTTTATTTAAGTTGCTGCACTTGCATCAAAATTGCCAAAGACATGAGGAAATGAATTCTGGGTGAACAGATCAATGTTCTGTAAGTTTGAACTCCATGGAAAACTAGACATACTGTGTTATGGACTAAATGTTTGCATCCCTGACCCCCCAATTCATATGCTGAAATCCTAACCCCCAATGTGATGGTATTGGGAGGAGAGGCCTTTGGGAGGTAAGTAGGTCATGAGGATAGAGCCCTCATGATGGGATAAAGAAGAGAATGATGAGTTACTCTCACTGTATCAGCTCTCCAAATGTAGAGTTGTAATAGGAAAGAAACTTTGTATTCTTTTCTTTTTTTCAAGTCAAATTAATAACATTTTATTCTGAAGACAAAATATAAAATAAGGTTCTAGATAACAGTAATATTCATGTGTCCTTGTATTGGATATATTTTTATTCTTTTATGAAGCAGTTTCTTATTAGTTATCTATTTTATACATATTAGCACATATATGTCAATCCCAGTCTCCCAATTCATTCCACCCCACCCCCCCACACACACACTGTCCTCCCTTGCTGTCTGTACGTTTGTTCTCTACATCTGTGTCTCTATTTCTGCCTTGCAAACTGGTTCATCTGTACCACTTTTCTAGATTCCACATATATGCATTAATATATGATATTTGTTTTTCCTTTCTTTTTAAAATTTTTATTTATTTTTATATTTTAATTTTTAAAATTTTTAACATCTTTATTAGAGTATAATCATTTTACATTGTTGTGTTAGTTTCTGCTGTAGAACAAAGTGAATCAGCTATACGTATACATATATGCCCCTATCCCCTCCCTCTTGCGTCTCCCTCCCACCCTCCCTATCCCACCCCTCTAGGTGGTCACAAAGCACCGAGCTGATCTCCCTGTGCTATGCGGCTGCTTCCCACTAGCTATCTATTTTATATTTGGTAGTGTATATATGTCAATGCCACTCTCTCACTTCACCCCAGTTTTGATGCAGATGTAGAGAATGGACTTGAGGACACGGGGAAGGGGAAGGGTACGCTGTTTTTCTCTTTCTGACTTACTTCACTCTGTATGACAGTCTCTAGGTCCATCCAAGTCTCTACAAAGGAACCAATTTCATTCCTTTTTATAAATGAGTAATATTCCATTATATATATGTACCACATCTTCTTTACCCATTCGTCTGTCAATGGGCATTTAGTTGCTTCCATGTCCTGGCTATTGTAAACAGTGCTGCAATGAACATTGGGGTGCATGTGTCTTTTTGAATTATTGTTTTCTCTGGGTATATGCCCAGTCATGGGATTGTTGGCTCATATGGTAATTCTACTTTCAGGTTTTTAATGAACCTCCAAACTGTTCTCCATAGCGGCTGTATCAATTTACATTCCCACCAA
Organism: Aethalodelphis obliquidens; assembly: GCF_003676395.1. Lineage (NCBI taxonomy): Eukaryota > Metazoa > Chordata > Mammalia > Artiodactyla > Delphinidae > Aethalodelphis > Aethalodelphis obliquidens. The sequence goes on along the minus strand of NW_020838000.1, from coordinate 4,380,338 downwards.
CAGTGCAAGAGGGCTCCCTTTTCTCCACACCCTCTCCGCATTTGTTGTTTGTAGATTTTCTGATGATGCCCATTTTGACTGGTGTGAGGTGATATCTCATTGTAGTTTTGATTTGCGTTTCTCTAATAATTAGTGATGTTGGGCAGCTTTTCATGTGCCTCTTGGCCATCTGTATGTCTTCTTTGGAGAGATGACGATTTCGGTCTTCGGCCCATTTTTGGATTGGGTTGTTTGTTTTTTTAATATTGAGCTGCATGAGCTGTTTATATATTTTGGAGATTAATCCTTTGTCAGTTGATTCATTTGCAAATATTTTCTCCCATTCTCAGGGTGGTCTTTTCGTTGTGTTTATAATTTCTTTGCTGTGCAAAACCTTTTAAGTTTCATTAGGCCCTGTTTGTTTATTTTTGGTTTTATTTCCATTTCTCTAGGAGGTGGGTCAAAAAAGATCTTGCTGTGATTTATGTCTAAGAGTGTTCTTCCTATGTTTTCCTGGAAGAGTTTTATAGTGTCGGGTCTTACACTTACATCTTTAATCCATTTGGAGTTTATTTTTGTGTGTGGTGTTAGGGAGTGTACTAATTTCATTCCTTTACATGTAGCTGTCCAGTTTTCCCAGCACAACTTACTGAAGAGACTGTCTTTTCTCCATTGTATATCCTTGCCTCCTTTGTCACAGATTAGTTGACCATAGGTGCGTGGGTTTACCTCTGGGCTTTCTATCCTGTTCTATCGATCTATATTTCTGTTTTTGTGCCAGTACCATATTGTCTTGATTATGGTAGCTTTGTAGTATAATCTAAAGTCAGGGATCCTGAAACCTCTAGCTCCATTTTTTTCCCTGAAGGCTACTTTGGCTATTCTGGTTCTTTTGTGCCTCCATACAAATTTTAAGATTTTTTGTTCTAGTTCTGTAAATAATGCCACTGGTAACTTGATAGGGATTGCATTGAATCTGTAGATTGCTTTGGATAGTACAGTCATTTTCACAATATTGATTTTTCCAATCCAAGAACACAGTATACCTTTCCATCTGTTTGTGGCATCTTTAATTTCTTTTGTCAATGTCTTATAGTTTTCTGAGTACAGGTCTTTTACCTCCTTAGGTAGGTTTATACATAGGTATTTTATTCTTTTTGTTGCAATGGTGAATGGGAATGTTTCCTTAATTTCTCTTTCAGATCTTTCATTGTTAGTGTATAGGAATGCAAGTGATTTCTGTGCATTAATTTTGTATCTTGCAACTTTACCAAATTCATTGATTAGCTCTGGTAGTTTTCTGGTAGCATCTATAGGATACTGTATGTGTAGTATCATGTCATCTGCAAACAGTGACAATTTTAGTTCCTCTTTTCCTATTTGGATTCGTTTTATTTATATTTCTTCTCTGACTGCTGTGGCTAGGACTTCCAAAACTATATTGAATAACAGTGGCAAGAGTGGACATCCTTGTCTTGTTCCTGATCTTAGAGGAAATGATTTCAGCTTTCACCATTGAGAATGATGGTTTTTGTCAAGAGCTTTTTCTGCATCTATTGAGATAATCATATGGATTTTATTCTTCATTTTGTTAATATGGTGTATCACATTAATTGACTGGCATTTATTGAAGAATCCTTGCATCCCTGGGATAAATCTCACTTGATCATGGTGTATGATCCTTTTAATGTGTTGCTGTTTTCTGTTTGCTTACATTTCCTTGAGGATTTTTGAATCTATATTCATCAGTGATATTGGTCTGTAATTTTCTTTTTTTGAAGTATCTCTGTCTGGTTCTGGTATCAGGGTGATGCTGGCTTTGTAGAATGAGTTTGGGAGTGTTCTTTCCTCTGCAATTTTATGGAAGAGTTTGAGAAGGATGGGTGTTAGCTCTTCTCTGTTTGACAGAATTCACTTGTGAAGCCATCTGGTCCTGGGCTTTTGTTTGTTGGAAGATTTTTAATCACAGTTTCAATTTCATTACTTGTGGTTGTCCATTCATATTTTCTATTTCTTCCTGGTTCAGTCTTGTAAGGTTATACTTTTCTAATAATTTGGCCATTTCTTCCAGGGTTTCCATTTTATTGGCATAGAGTTGTTTGTAGTAGTCTCTCATGATGCTCTGTATTTCTGCAGTGTCCGTTGTAACCTCTCCTTTTTCATTTCTAATTCTGTTGATTTGAGTCCTCTCCCTCTGTTTCTTGATGAGTCTGGCTAAAGGTTTGTCAATTTTGTTTATCTTCTCAAAGCACCAGCTTTTAGGTTTATTGATCTTTGCTATTATTTTCTTTGTTTCTATTTCATTTAATTCTGCTCTGATCTTTATGAGTTCTTTCCTTCTACTAACTTTGGGTTTTGTTCGTTCTTCTTTCTCTAGTTCCTTTAGGTTTAAGTTTAGATTGTTTATTTGAGATTTTTCTTGTTTCTTCGGGTAGGGCTGTATTGTTATAAACTTCCCTCTTAGAACTGCTTTTGCTGCATCCCATAAGTTTTGGGTCATAATGTTTTCATTGTCATTTGTCTCTAGGTATTTTGTGATTTCCTCTTTGATTTCTTCAGTGATCTCTTGGTCATTTAATAATGTATTGTTTAGTCTCTATGTGTTTGTGTTTTTTACGTTTTTTCCCCTGTAATTGATTTCTGATCTCATAGCGTTGTGGTTGGAAAGAATGCTTGATATACTTTCAGTTTTCTTAAATCTACTGAATCTTGATTTCTGACCCAAAATGTGATCTATCCTGGAGATTTTTTCATGTGCATTTGAGAAGAAACTGTACTCTGCTGTTTTTGGATGGAACGTTCTATAAATATCAATTAAATCTAACTGGCCTATTCTGTCATTTAAACCTTGTGTTTCCTTATTAATTTTGTCTGGATGATCTGTCCATTGGTGTAAGTGAGGTGTTAAAGTCCCCCAGTATTATTGTTACTGTCAATTTCCTCTTTTGCAGCTGTTAGCAGTTGCCTTATGTATTGAGGTGCTCCTATGTTGGGTGCATACAAATTTATAATTGTTATATCTTCTTCTTGGATTGATCCATTGATCATTATGTAGTGTCTTTCCTTTTCTCTTGTAACATTCTTTATTTTAAAGTCCATTTTATCTAATATCACTATTACTACTCCAGCTTTCTTTTGATTTCCATTTGCATGGAATATCTTTTTCCATCCTCTCACTTTCAGTCTGTATGGGTCCCGAGCTCTGAAGTGGGTCTCTTGTAGACAGCATATATATGTGTCTTGTTTTTGTATCCAGTCATCAAGTCTGTGTCTTTTGGCTGGAGTATTTAATCCGTTCATGTTTAAGGTCATTATCAATGTGTATATTCCTATTACCATTTTCTTAATTGTTATGGGTTTGTTTTTGTAGGTCCTTTTCTTGTCTTGTGTTTCCCACTTAGAGAAGTTCCTTTAGCATTTGCTGTAGAACTGGTTTGGTGGTGCTGAATTCTCTTAACTTTTGCTTGTCTGTAAAGCTTTTGATTTCTCTGCGAAATCTGAATGAGATCCTTGCCAGGTAGAGTAATCTTGTTGTAGGCTCTTCCCTTTCATTACTTTAAATATATCAGGCCACTCCCTTCTGGCTTGTAGACTTTCTGCTGAGAAATCAGCTCTTAATGTTATAGGAGTTCCCTTGTATGTTATTTTTCGTTTATCCCTTGTTGCGTTTAACAGTTTTTCTTTGTCTTTGATTTTTGTCAGTTTGATTACTATGTGTCTCTGTGTGTTTCTCCTTGGGTTTATCCTGCCTCCGACTCTGTGTGCTTCCTGGACTTGGGTGGCTCTTTCCTTTCCCACGTTAGGGAATTTTTTGACTATAATCCCTTCAAATATTTTCTCAGGTACTTTCTGTCTCTCTTCTCCTTCTGGGACCCCTATAATGTGAATGTTGCATTTAATGTTCTCCCAGAGGTCTCTTAGGCTATTTTCATTTCTTTTCATTCTTTTTTCTTTATTCTGTTCCATGGCAGTGAATTCCACCATTCTGTCTTCCAGGTCACTTATCCATTCTTCTGCCTCAGTTATTCTGCTATTCATTACTTCTAGTGTATTTTTCATTTCAGTTATTACATTGTTCATCTCTGTTTGTTTGTCCTTTAATTCTTCTTGGTCTTTGCTAAACATTTCTTGCATCTTCTTGATCTTTGCCTCCGTTCTTATTCCGAGGTCCTGGATCATCTTCACTATCATTATTCTGAATTCTTTTTCTGGAAGGTTGCCTATCTCCACTTCATTTAGTTGTTTTTCTGGGGTTTTATCTTGTTCCTCATCTGGTACATAATCCTCTACCTTTTCATTTTGTCTATCTTTCTGTGAATGTGGTTTTCGTTCCACAGGCTGCAGATTTGTTAAACCTTTGTATTCTGTTACAAGTTAATCACTAAAGGGATGGTGCCTATAAGCTTAAATTCTACATAATGGCCCATCTCTGGGAATACTGCTTCCCAGGTAATGAGCGCTAATCTAAAATACCTTTCTTTAGCTCACCTGAAACAACCTGACCATGTGACTGACAGCAGGAAAGGAGAAATTAGCACACCCCCCCTCTGGGGGCTGATGGGAACCAGGAAGTGCTTGACTTCCTCGCTCCCCTTTTAGTATAAAAGGAGCCTGACTTCTATCTCAAGCAAGATGGTTCTTTGGGGCACTAGATAACCATCTTCTGAGTTTGATGGCTTTCCAAACAAAGTCACTATTCCTTGCCCCAACCACTCATCTGTCGATTATTGGCCTGTCGTGTGGTGAGCAGTACAAACTTAGACTTGGTAAGAGGATACACAAAGCCACTGGCCATTACAAGCCAGGAAGCAGGCTGCACCAGACACCAGATCTGCCAGCACCTTAACCTTGGACTTCCCAGCCTCCAGAATTGTGAGGAATTAAATCTGTTATTTAAACCACTGAGCTGACTAATGCACTACTATATATTGCATTCAAGGAAACTGTGAGGTTCCAGCGTTTGAGAAGAAAGTCAAAATAACAAATAGATTAATTTTAGTAAGTTTCAGGTTGTTCTATATAAAATTTTTGATTAAAGGAGGTGTCACAGTAAAGAGAAATGGTATTTCTGTCTTGATTTTCTTCACCAGCAACCTAGCGTCAACATTCCTTCCACATGATACAAATGTCCTGGGGCCAGTCCAGCTGTGATCTCTGCTTTCCAAGGGAAGCAGACTTCTGGTTTCACTGCAGAAAATTCCATACAAACCAGTGTGTTCCCAAGTATTTAGAAGCAGTGCAATTATGACTCAGCTTTTTGACTTTGCAAAGACAGGATAAACAAACAAACAAAAATCAGAAAAAAAATTGGAGAGCACATGTCCACTTCTATTCTCCCTACTTGGCACTGTAAAGTCACCTGATGAAAGCATTTTAATTTTTAAATGGCAAATTTATTTAGGATTTAGCAGCTTGCTACAATACATGATAGCTGGATAGGTACTGTACAGCAATTTTGACAGGTTTAGTGAAAACTGCAGTGGTTTAACAAATTGATCCTTTTCTCTTTCTTTAAAAAAAAAGGTTTTTTTTGTTTGTGTGGAAAATATTTAGTTGCACCTGCCTTATATGAAGGATGATAAGCTTTCCGAGTCTGTCACAAATTGGAAGGAAATGTGATTGAAGCTGCCATGAAGAACCACTCTAATCAAATGATAATCACTCTAAATCATTTCCAGGAAAATCTGCAATGTGGTTTGGATTTAAGTGTCATGGCTCAATCGAGGATCCTTATGAAGGAGAAGTCTCTGTCCCAACCAATCTCAGTGACAGTGACAGTATTAGGATCAGGACTTTTACTTCCGGACACAACACTTGGCCAGGGACTTTCGACATCATAATAGATGCTGGGATCAGATCCATGAAACCACAGATAATGAAAAAATGTTTGAAATGTAAAGTTTCACTCAAGCATGGGATTACAATTATTATATTTTAATGGTTCACACAAGATGAAATATATTTCTTTTCAAACCTCTCTGTCCTTCTCCAGAATCTCTCTCACTAGGATCTGTGCCTTTCTATGGCTAATAGCAAAATGATTTTTCAGTTCTTGATTTCCATACAGAAGGACTAAATGTGTTTTTTTCATCCTCTGTCCACTATTAAACATGTTGCCTGCCACAACTGACATGATTTACCTTGGTAACTGTTAAAAACACCTGTATCAATCTTGAGAAAGAAAAACAGAGCTGGAGGACTCAGGCTCCCAGACTTCAGACTATACTACAAAGCTACAGTAATCAAGACAGTATGGTATTGGCAAAAAAAACAAAAATATAGATCAATGGAACAGGATAGAAAGCCCAGAGATAAACCCACGCAACTACAGTCACCTTAGTTTTGATAAAGTAGGCAAGAATATACAATAGAGAAAAGACAGCCTCTTCAATAAGTGGTGCTGGGAAAAATGGACAGCTACATATAAAAGAATGAAATTAGAACACTCCCTAACACTATCTACAAACATAAACTCAAAATGGATTAAAAACCTAAATGTAAGATGAGAAACTATAAAACACTTAGAGGAAAACATGGGCAGAACACTCTATGACATAAATCACAGAAGGATCCTTTTTGACTCACCTGCTAGAGAAATGGAAATAAAAACAAAAATAAACACATGGGACCTAAAGAAACTTAAAAGCTTTTGCACAGCAAAGGAAACCTTAAACAAGACGAACAGGCAACCCTCAGAATAGAAGAAAATATTTGCAAATGAAGCAACTGACACAGGATTAATCGCCAAAATATACTAGCACTTCATGCAGCTCAATACCAAACAAACAAACAACCACATCCAAAAATGGGAGGAATATCTAAATAGACATTTCTCCAAAGATATACAGATTGCCAACAAACACATGAAAGGATGCTCAACATCGCTAATCATTAGAGAAATGCAAATCAAAACCACAAAGAGGTATCACCTCACACTGGTCAGAATGGCCATCATCAAAAATATCTAGAAACAATAAATGCTGGAGAGGGTGTGGAAAAAAGGGAACACTCTTGCACTGCTGGTGGGAATGTGAATTGGTACAGCCACTATGGAGAATAGTATGGAGGTTCCTTAAAAAACTAAAAATAGAACTACCATCTGACCCAGCAATCCCACTACTGGGCATATACCCAGAGAAAACCATAATTCAAAAAGAGTCATGTACCAAAATGTTCATTGCAGCTCTATTTACAATAGCCAGAAGATGGAAACAACCTAAGTGTCCATCATCAGATGAATAGATAAAGAGATGTGGAACATATATACAATGGAATATTACTCAGCCATAAAAAGAAACGAAATTGAGCTATTTGTAATGAGGTGGATAGACCTAGAGTCTGTCATACAGAGTGAAGTAAGCCAGAAAGAGAAAGACAAATACCGTATGCTAACACATATATATGGAATTTAAGAAAAAAAAATGTCATGAAGAACCTAGGGGTAAGACAGGAATAAAGACACAGACCTACTAGAGAATGGACTTGAGGATATGGGGAGGGGGAAGGGTAAGCTGTGACAAAGCAAGAGATAGGCATGGACATATATACACTACCAAACATAAGGTAGATAGCTAGTGGGAAGCAGCCGCATAGCACAGGGAGATCAGCTCGGTGCTTTGTGACCACCTAGAGGGGTGGGATAGGGAGGGTGGGAGGGAGAAAGATGCAAGAGGGAAGAGATATGGGAACATATGTATATGTATAACTGATTCACTTTGTTATAAAGCAGAAACTAACACACCATTGTAAAGCAATTATACTCCAATAAAGATGTAAAAAAAAAATCTACAAATAATAAATGCTGGAGAGGATGTGGAGAAAAGGGAACCCTCTTGCACTGTTGGTGGGAATGTAAATTGATACAGCCACTGTGGAGAACAGTATGGAGTTTCCTTAACAAACTAAAAATAGAACTACCATACAACCCAGCAATCCCACTACTGGGCATATACCCTGAGAAAACCATAATTCAAAAAGAGTCATGTACTAAAATGTTCATTTCAGCTCTATTTACAATAGCCAGGACATGGAAGCAAACTAAGTGTCCATCGACAGATGAATGGATAAAGAAGATGTGGCACATATATACAATGGACTAATACTCAGCCATAATAAGAAACGAAATTGAGTTGTTTGTAGTGAGGTGGATGGACCTAGAGTCTGTCATACAGAGTGAAGTCAGAAAGAGAAAAACAAATACCATATGCTAACACATATATATGGAATCTAAAAAGAAAAATGGTTCTGAAGATCCTAGGGGCAGGACAGGAATAAAGATGCAGACGTAGAGAATGGACTTGAGGACATGGCGAGGGGGAAGGGTAAGCTGAGACGAAGTGAGAGAGAGGCATGGACATATATATACTACCAAATGTAAAATAGCTAGCTAGTGGGAAGCAGCTGCATAGCACAGGGAGATCAGCTCAGTGCTTTGTGACCACCTAGAGGGGTGGATAGGGAGGGTGGGAGGGAGACGCATAAGTACAGCTGATTCACTTTGTTATAAAGCAGAAAGTAACACACCATTGTAAAGCAATTATACTCCAATAAAGGTGTTAAAAAAAAAAAAAAACTGCGTCAATACCAGAAAACATGAATTAACCACTACTTCTAGGTGGCCCTCAAAAACCACTCAGCCACGTTTGCCAAAGGAAACTCAACCAGCAGCTGAGAACCATTCTCTGAACCACACTGATGAACTTCAAAGACAGACTTTCTTTCACTCCAAATCCCAGGACTGAGCTTGCCATAAAACTAACTTAAAAGCTTGGGAGTGTTTTTAACTTTATGATATTAAGATTTGAGGTAGTATCTGTATTGCCTAACATGCACACTCAATCAATCAAACAAAGAGAAAACTTCAAGGAGCTTTCATTTTCTTAGTCTGTGATATGAGGGGTGGAGAGGGGGGGAGTACTGCATGTTTTTAATCCTATAATGAAGATCTGAAAAAAGGATATCCTTTCAGAAATGATTTTGAGAGATACTCTATCAATTAATTCTCTCAGTTTGTTTAAACACTCCTATACCCAAGCCTTTTTTTTTCACTTTTTCTGGTAAATACTGTCTGTGTTTCTTTAGAAATACTGTGATTCTAATTATTAGGCTTCACTCCTCAAAATTTTTTTCATAACTAACGTTATCTGTTTAGACATATTTGGAACATATATCACTGCACCTTTTTGTCAGTTATATGCACATACACAACACTCACAATGTCAATTTTTATACACACCCAAACTACACACACACACACACTATTTCATTTACATACTTACAAAGTTTTATTTAAGACACACTCAGAGTTCCATTTGTCTCCTCTATTAGATTTTAAATTTCTAGGTATCAGGAGGTTGAACTCTGGTTATTTCACTCAATTTTCTTGGGCCATAAAAATGCAGCTTTATTTCCCATTTTCTTTGTTAACCATGTCCGTTAGAGGGCTAATTTTTTACTCTGTTAAGCTGAGTGATTAGTAGAAAAAATAATATCTTTTGGCTAATCAGAAAACAAGAAATATTTTTCCTAAATTAAGTGTAAAAACTTAAGTGTGCATGTTCAACATATAAATATACCAAAATTTAAATCAGATTTTTAAATTATATGAAAAATTGTTGCTGATGACTAAGGTAAGCTGCATGCAAGCTACACCTACAATTATGTCAGTGAAAAATAAGAAAGCTTGAAAATGCAGATTTTGATGAAGAAGATTTGTCCGAGATGTTTTGGAAACCAGTGTTATTCCTGAAAGTCAAACAGATTAAACTGACTTTGATTTGTTTTTCAATATTTAACACATTGCTCTTTGTATATCAAAATTCTCACAGTTTTCTAATATGACAACTTGCAAGGCAGAGTTCCCATGAATTCAAGAGTATATGCATCAAAACGAGAACTGTGTACTGTGTACTCTATACAAATAAGTTAGCAAAAAGCATGTAATACAGTTTTAAGTCTACAAAAAATGTGACCACACTGTTTGGCAGTCCTCCATCAAGCTGATGCAATGGTTCCTTAACTACACAAACTTGCTCTCTGAAGATTCTGTTTCCCAGAATCAGGCAGATCTCAACATTTAGCATTCCAATGTAATCAAGGTTATTCTAGTCAATCACTCACGTTGCTAATGGAAGAGAAATCCAACAATCACCAATCACCTGCAAAAGGTATAATGACCACACGTTCTCTACAGGACCAATCAGTCTAAGTCCTAACCAAGCTTGATGACATTAAACTTTCATTTCCTTCCTTCGTTCAGGAAATATTTATTGAGCCCTTAATTTCTGCTTTGGGGATATAAGGAAGAAAAAGAACATAGTCCTTGCCTTTCAGGAAGTGGTAAATGGGGAGTCAAAACATGAAATAAAATCACACGAGTAATTACACATAGACAATTAAGATCCAGATGATGATGGAGAAACAGAAGCCTCTCTAAACTGACTGGCATTAGCCTTCAGGAGACCCAGGCTTTTGGAGGTGGATTCTGGTTTTGTCACTTACTTGCTCTGTGAACTTGGGCAAATTATTGAACCTCCTTTAATCTCCTCTTCTTCAACTCTGCAATGGGAACAAATTCCTAGCTGTGGAGGTTTTCAAGGGGTGCTACAGATTGTTTGCCAGACCTCCCATGAAAAGGTGCAGTTAGGTCTCCCCGCCTGAAGCTAGGCAGTGACTGCTGGGATCTGTCCAGCACAGTAGAAGTGATGCTCTTCTCTTCAGGTGAGGTCAGTAAGGTCATGAAGCTACACCTGTCTCTCTTCTTAGAAGGTATCCATCAAGCCCAAGCTATAGGGGGATGTTGTCTGTAAGTTCTCTGGTTGATATTCCAACCTAGCCACCTCTCATGTGAGTGGAGAAGCCATGTAGAAGTAAATATTCCAGAAGCTTTGTAGTTCCAGGTAATCCCACTTGTTTATTTTTGCTTTTATTGCCTATGCTTTTGGTGTCATATCCAAAAAACAATCATTGCTAAGAGGCTTTTTCCTTGTTTTCTTCTAGGAGTTTGACGGTTTCAGGTCTTCTATTTAACTCTTTAATCAATTTCAAGTTAATTTTTGTGTATGGTGTAAGATAAGGGTCCAATTTCATTATTTTGCATGTGGATGTACAGTTTTCCCGGCACCCTTCATTGAAGAGACGATCATTTCCCTGTTGTGTATTCTCGATGCCCTTGTCAAAGATGAGTTGACCATAGATTTGTGAGTTTATTTCAAGGCTCATTATTTTGTTCCACTGATCCATGCATCTGTTTTTATGCCAGTACCATACAGTTTTGATTACTGCTTTGTAAAACAGTCCGAGATTAGGAAGTGTTATTCCTTTAGTTCTGTTCTTCTTTTTTAAGATTGCTACACTGATAGTTTCACTCCAGTTGTTCTACTCACTCCTAGCCGTTTGAGTCTCCCCAGTTGAGAGCCCAGACTTGTGGAACAGACAAGCCATGTCCATTTTGAATCCCCTATCCTAGTCCTTAATCTTCCAATCTATAAGCATAATACAGTGGCTGCTGTTCTGTGCCAGTAAGTGTTGGGTAGCAATAATCAGAATCCCATCCTCCACAGCAGCAACTGTGATAATAAATTTAAAGTAGTCAGTACAGTGTCCTGAAAATTACAGGCACTAAGTAAAGGGTAACATTTTCATTATATGGCTTGTCAGAAACTCAAAAGGAGTGCCATATACACACGATAGCAAGAGAGTCTCCGAAGCATCGAGCTAATATTTTTCAACCCCAAGGGCATTCCATCATCATAATTCTGATCTGTACTTAAGGAATTTAATAATGTGAAATACTGTTTTTAAGGTGTGTGAATGGAAGAACGCAATGCACATCCTACTTTCGTAGAGATGGAGTCAGCAGGCTGATGTGTTATCTTGGAAATTACTAAGGATAGAGACTGACACAAAGCAACAGCAATGGTTTTTGACAAGCCCTTTCAAAGCTCCAAGAAATGTGCAAATGTGCATTATTTGAAATTACGCTGAGCTTCAAATTCTTAATGTTGGAAGCTAAAATAGTGTTGCCTCTATCGATATTTAGGTCCACAAGAGCTCACCTGAATCGTGAGAGGGATGTATACGCCATGTCAGCTTTTCCCCTCTACAGAGATGCCTCTACACCACGTGCCTACAAGGATACTGATCACCCCTTCCAGGCTAACTGGGCACCACATTTTTTCTCAGCGAGATATTATCCAAATTACCCGAAGTAAGTACATAAAATGGAAACTTACTTTTGCCAGAAAACAAATCTCGACATTCATACAGCACAGTTAAATGAAGTCTATTTTCTAAGTATTTACAGTTATTCACTCTCGAATTTGTCATCTGGGAAAAAACAAGCCAAGTATGTAATAAACCTAAAGTCGTTCCCCTAATTTTATTTATATACAGCAAAACGCAGTGCTGTACAATCAAATAAGATACAATGAAAAAAATGAAAATGTCTTTACAGAGAAATGTCTAGTATTCCCTGAGTGGCTTATATCCTGTTTTTTTTAATTGCAAAAAGCCTTTAAAAATTTTTATTCTTGTTTTAATAGGGATGTTAAAACAGATTTATCAATAAATATTTCAACAAACACTGAGTTAAATGATGATTTTTTATTGAAGTATAGTTGATTTACAATATCGTGTTAGTTTCAGATGTATATCAGAGCGATTTAGTTTTTTATATATATATATATATATATATTCTTCTTCAGATTCTCTCTTCTAGATTATTACAAAATACTGAGTATAGTTCCCTGTACTATACAGTAGGTCCTTGTTGATTATCTATTTTATATATAATAGTGTGTATATGTTAATCCCAACCTCCTAATTTATCCCTCCCCTCACCTCCCCTTTCCCGTTTGGTTAACTAAGTTTGTTTTCTACGTCTGTGAGTCTCTTCCTGTTTTGGAAATAAGTACACTTGCGTCTTTTCTTTTTTTAGATTCCACATATAAGCGATATCATGTGATATTTATCTTTCTCTGTCTGGCTTACTTCTCTTTGTATGATCATCCCTAGGTCCATCCATGTTGCTGCAAATGGCATCATGAAATGATGACCTTTTTGCAAACGGGTGTATTCCTGTATCGTCCTCCTAGGCTACCCCTCTCTCCTTCTTTTTTCTAGAAGAAAACCCGCCATTTTTTCAGATTGAAGTGATTTTGCTTTTAACTGATTCATTAGGAGAGCCTGAATATTGCCCCCAGTACTCTGTTTGCTCAACCTGACAATACATAAGCAAAGTGTACATGCTGCAGGAGAATCACATATATAATTTGGAAACCCAGGGCAAAATAAAAATACGGACCCCTGGTTCCAAAGTTAAGAATGTCAAGTTTATGAGAAGAGGACTAAACAAAGCACAGAGCCCTGTGCCACCTGACAGGTCACACATGCATGAAGCCAGACCTGGTTGCAAAATATTTAAAGAATACTGCATAGGTGTTAGCTATTATAAATAGAATAGATAAACAACAAGGTCCTACTGTATAGCACAGGGAACTCTATGCAATATCCTGTGATAAACCATAATGGAAAAGAATATAAAAAAGAATATATATATGTGTAACTGAAACACATTGTTGTACAGCAGAAATTAACAAAACATAGTAAATCAACTATATACGTCAAAAAAAAAAAATCTGAAGAATACAACATAAACAGAGCAGTGACCAATGGAGCAAAAGGCAAAACATTCTGTCAGTGGAGAGTAAGTGGGACCGAATCTGTGGGTATGTCAGTGGTTTTTAAATTGAATCCTTCTTGCCAAGAAAACCTTCATCCCTGGAATCCAACAACCCACCAAGAACATTACCAACTGAGGTGTGAGAATCTACCAAGCACTTCAGCAAAATGGGTTTCCACACCGGTTTGTCCATCTAAAGACCCTCAGTGTATAAATCTTGAGATCAGGAGAAGGCCAAGGAATCACTCTTGCCTCAGCAAAATGAAAACATCCAGCCCAAAAACGTATTACACTACTGAGCCACTTGCAATTTCAATATTAATTCGGGTTAAGAAAAATTCACCAAATTTAAAAGATTTAGCTTATACCTGTTCGCTGAAATAATTAAGACCACAATTAATTAGCCATGAAAACGTGAGATTTTGAAAGACATACGTAAAATTAGCATCCCTGCTTAACTATAAGCCTTACAGAAGTGTCAACTGTAATTTTTCTTCACTGAACGATTTAAGATAAGCTTTTCTTGTTTTACATTCGATAAGAGAAATAAGCACTCCATCATCTATAGTTCCCTGATAATAGCTGTATCCCACAAAAAAATAAATAAATAAAGCAAGTACCATATATTTCAAGGCTTGATTGTGTGTAACCCTTTCCCCAACCGGTTCTCTGAGTCTCTGCCTCACTTTTAGAAGCTCTCTGCCTTTAGCTTAGACCAGGGTTTCTCAACTGCAGCACTGCTAACATTTTGGAACAGATAATATCAATACGTGGTTGTGGAAGGCTGTCTTCATCCTGTCCCTGATCAGGACCTCTGGCCTCTACCCACTAGGTGTTAAGTAGCATCCTCTCTCCCAGTCGTAAGAACCAAAAATGTATCCAGACATTGCCAAATGCCCCCCGAGGGGCAAAACTGCCTGCTGTCTCCTTTGAAAAAAGTGCCTTAGACCTAGACAATGAGTGCATAGAACAATGGCTCAGAGTTTGGGCCTGGGATCCTATAGATACCATGTTTAGTTCCATGTCTGTCACTCAGATGTTATGTGGACCCAGGAAATTCACACGGCCGCTTTAAAGTTCAACGTCTTCCTCGTAAAACAGAGTTAGTGAGATTTACTTCGTAGGACTGGGGCCAACACTCAATGGATAATGCTTGCAAAGTGCTGAGCTTAGTACGTGGCACCTATTAAATATTCAATAAATGTTATTTAAAAACTGAAATTGAAATGCAACCTAATTCAAATCGATAGAATGAGAACAAAGAACTCGGGGAGGAAAAAGACAGAGATTGATACATTTCCAAAACTAAAGACTTCTGTTTTCCTCAGTTTGAATGTGAACTTTAGACTGTGATATTATTTGCTTCAGAATTTTAAAAAGGTAATTTAGGAAGCTTTAAACAGTTGTATGCTTTCTTACCACATGTTTCAGTCCATCCTTGTAAAGGTAAATTGGAGAGAAGAACACTGGTAATTAGACTTTATGTCAATATACTGAGTTTCCCTCAATTTGAAAATTATTTGATATTCATTTACTTAATCAGAAAAGAGTAGTCACCAGGCCATGGGGAAAGAGACCCAACGGAAAGAAGCTTAAGATGTAGATCATACCTTCTTATAAATCCTAGTTTTGAGGTAGGGGAGATGTGTTTTAAGTGTGTCATTTTATCACCAAGTAAGTGACATTTTACAGGTATAAACAGAATTCATGGGAGCACACATAAGAAAACCAATGTTATTAAGAGTAGTTACATAGAAAACAAACTTATGGTTACCAAAGGGAAGGGGAGAGAGAGGGAAATACTAGGAGTTTGGGATTAAAATTTACACACTACTACATATAAAATAAATAATCAACAAAGACCTACTGTAGAGCGCAAAGAACCACAGTCAATATCTTGTAATAACCTATAATGGAAGAGAATGTAAAAAATGAATATGTATATTATATATATGATATAACTGAATATATATTTAGTTATATCTATGTAACCGAATATATATAATACTATAGATATAACTGAATCACTTGAAACTAACAAAACATTGTAAATCAACTACATTTCAGTAAAAAATTTTTAAAAAGTAATTACCATATATTTAGCGATTATTAGGTACTGAGCACTGTGCTAAGTACTTTACACATTATCTCATTTAACTAACACTGGGTAGCCAAGGAAGGCTGCAGAAGCTGGCCCTCAATATTGGAGAATGCATCCAATAGAGACGGAAAACTGAAGAGCATTAACGGAAAAAGAAACAGCATTTGCCTGTAGGCACTAAAATGTGTGGCACGTTTAAGTTGGGTGTGGTTGAAGCAGAGGTGTACTTCTGACCTGAAAAGATAGAAATGAAAACCAAGAGGCATAGTGGCCAAAACTGTAAAAACGTCTCTTACTCCAGACTAAAGACATTATTTTTTATCCTCTAGGAACCAGAAGTAACAAGTGATTGTTTCAAGTCCCAGCATGACACAGTAAACTCCATTTTCTTAACTTCTTATTTTATATCAGAGTACAGTTGATTAACAATGTCATGTCAGTTTCAGGTGTACAGCAAAGTGATTCAGTTATACATATATATGTATCTATCTTTTTTCAAGTTCTTTTCCCATTTAGGTTATTACAGAGTATTGAGCAGAGTTCCCTGTGCTCTACAGTAGGTCCTTGGTGGTTATCTATTTTATGTATAGTAGTGCGTATATGTCAATCCCAAACTCCCAGTCTGTTCTGTTGTGGTGGCCCAGTGTGAACCTGGATTGAGGAGCAAGGGGATTTGATCATTGGTAGGATATTAGAAGATGAAGAAGGACATGTCCTGGACAAATAAGTCATGAAGGAATGAATAGATTGTGATAAAAGTAACTGAGATAAAAACACAAAAATTCACTTCTGAGGATAGGAAAATGTTAAGTTGTGGTGTTGGGGAGATCTCTATGAGCGGCTGTCCATTAGGTTTTTGGAAATAATTGTGGAGTCTTGGTGATGGAGTAGGAAGGAATTAGGATGAAGATACTGGTGTAAAAACTCTTGTAGAATTTGTCGTCATTGAAACCACATGGTTAGAGGTAATCAGGAAAGCAATTAGGTTGACCAGTTCATCGGTTTTGAATTTCAACTTCAACTTCAACATCTTAGCAATTGTAAATTATACGAGCATTTTCTCATTAGCCAGCCATCCCTTCAGTTACAAAGACTGGAGGGTTTCCAGTACAATAATAGTTCTCCTTTGAATAATGGTGAGGGTGATAAATATAAATCTGCCTAAAGGTAAGACTTATCACTTTCCCATGATATGAGGACACTCACCAATGACAAAATTCCAGTTTTTTTGTATGAAATTTTATAGGCGTCAATGAAATTTTATTTGAAATCTCAAATGAGATTATATTCTGGGATTTTTATCAGTCATTCAAAATTTAATCTGAAAGAATAACTAGACAATAATAACCAAGAAAATACTGCATAAATGAACACGTTAGAAGTATAATTACTGAAACAGTGCAACAAGATTGGCCAAACAGATTGCTAGAACAAGAGAAAATCTAGAAACAAGTATAAACATGATAAGAGAAACATTTCAAATTGGTGGGAAAATAAAAGATTATTCAGTTTGTGCTGGTTTAACTATTAGGAAATTAAAGTAAACTGAGATTCCCCTATCATCCAACATAGCAAATTTTTTAAAAATCCTTTCCTAAGCAAACAAAGAAAAAAGGAATTTTGGTAGTTATGAGTACCTAAAAGCTAACTTTTTCTGTATGTTTTAAAAAACACCATAATTAACTGGGAAAATATTAACATACATAATCTAAAAAGCATTTGAGGACCTTAATGTACACAGTTCCCTTATGATCACTTAAAGAGAGAGAGTGAGAAAGAATCTCTTATAGAGGCAAATGCAGCATGAAACATACCTAAACAATTTATTAAAAAAGGAATGGAAATGAGTAACAAATATTTTTAAACTTTCGAGTCTTACTAACAATAATTATGCAAATTGAAGAAGCAATGAATAGTCAGCTTATTAAACTGGTTAATCTCTATGTACATATTTAATTTTATACCTCAGTGTAGGCAGAAGACATCTGTGTCATACTGGTTGTCCCCTCCCCTGACAGCCACCTTCTGAAGTGTTTGACAGTCTATACCAGGAGTGCATTTTCTTTGACCTAGCAAGTCTCTTCTGTGTTTATATTAAGGTTATTTTTCCATTTCTTTACACATTTCATTATAAAATATGTTTCATTTCCTGAATATACAAGTAAATTTCATTTATTGTATACACTTTTTAAAAAATTGATAAGCAAAAACAAATTTCGTAATCACCAACAACTTTAGGCAAATCAATGCTGACACTGATTATATATTTATGCAAGAGTTTCTCCCACAAACGGGATATTATGTTTTTTTTTAAAACCTATACTTTCTCCTCCTTTTATGTAACGTGGCTATCAATAGATAACAGTGTATATCACTGTTCCACTTCTGGGTGTGTTTCATCCTACAGAAATGAAATAATTTATCTACATACTTTATTTAATTTAGCATTTGGGGCTTTTCTTTTTTCTATTCTTAACAAGGCTGGATAAATATTATTGGATATACCTCTTTGTAAACTTTTCAGTTATTTCAGAAAAAAATTTAGCAATACAATTGTTCTGGCAAACGTGGTTAATGGATTCATATTTTAGAATGTAGCAAAAGTACTTCATGCATGCTTCCTGTTTTTGTCACTAGAATAATAAAAAGATGTGTATACTTAAGGTCTGAGATTTAATAAAAGTACTACATTCTGGGGCTTCCCTGGTGGTGCAGTGGTTGAGAATCTGCCTGCCAATGCAGGGGACACAGGTTCGAGCCCTGGTCTGGGAAGATCCCACATGCCACGGAGCAACTGGGCCAGTAAGCCACAACTACTGAGCCTGCGCATCTGGAGCCTGTGCTCCGCAACAAAAGAGGCCACAACAGTGAGAGGCCCACGCACCGCGATGAAGAGTGGCCCCGCTTGCCACAACTACAGAAAGCCCTCGCACAGAAACAAAAACCCAACACAGCCATAAAAATAAATAAATAAATAAAAGTACTATGTTCTACTGCAGCATAGGAGGAATTCGTAAATAAAAGCAGAGGATTTTTAGGGCCACAAAATACTCTATATGATACCATAATAATGTATACATGTCATCATAAGTGTGTCCAGACGCATACCATGTACAAAACCAAAATGAACCATAATGTAAACTATGGACTTTGGGTAACTAAGGTGTGTCAGTGAAGGTTCACCATTTACAACCAATGTCCCACTCTGGTGGAGGATGTTGATGATGAAGGAGGCTATACCTATAAGGGGGGTTGGCAGGAGGTATATGGGAAATCTCTGTATCTCCCCTTCAATTTTTCTGTAAACTTAAAACTGCTCTTAAAAAAGTGTTAATAAAAAAAATAATAACTTTGCATTCAGTGTGAAGAATCCAATAATCACTAGTAGAGTTGGTGCGACTGCCTTAATTTGTGCTAAGCACTGGCATTTTTACCACCCTTGCTTTGTTTAGTATCAGTGGAAATACCAACACAGTGAAAAAAAGCAAATAAAAATCACCATTTTATTATGAAAATAGTTTTCCTTTCTCAGACTCTCTAAAAGAGAATTACCAACCTTGTGCTTCTCTACTCTCCACATAAAAGAGAAAAGGATTATTGGGACATAAATTGGTAATAAAGAAAACAGAGAAATCCAGTATGTGAAAGAGACAGGCACGCAGTGTGTACAATTACTCATGTAAAAACCCAATTGCTCGGGTTATTTTCAATATGCTCCACTCTAGGTGATAGGTTACTCAAACATCTCATTCAGGCTTTCTGGGCTAATACAGACGGTAAGAAAAATTAAATTATATTCTAATTAAAAGGTGTGATTATTGTAGTCAATAAATTTAAATTACATTAGAATTGATTTTGAGGGCTTCCCTGCTGGTGCAGTGGTTTAGAATCCACCTGCCAATGCAGGGGACACGGGTTCGAGCCCTGGTCCAGGATGATCCCACATGCTGTGGAACAATTAAGCCCGTGTGCTGCAACTACTGAGCCTGTGCTCTAGAGCCCGTGAGCCACAACTACTGAGCCTGAGTGCCACAACTACTGTAGCCCACAGGCCACAACTACTGAGCCTGCACTCTAGAGTCCATGTGCCACAACTACTGAAGCCCATGTGCCACAACTACTGAAGCCCAGGCACCTAGAGCCCGTGCTCTGCAACAAGAGAAGCCGCCGCAATGAGAAGCCCACATACCGCAACACAGAGAGTAGCCCCCGCTCGCCGCAACTAGAGAAAGCCCGTGCACAGCAACGAACACCCAACACAGCCAAAAATAAATAAATACATTTATTTTTTTAAAAATTGATTTTGGTAGGTTGTAAATCATGTTGTAATCTCCTCTGAGAAGAATAAAATCAGTATGAATTGAATAGTTAGATATTTTAGGATTTCTATTTACTACTAAACAAGTCTTCATTAGTAAAATGGTTATAAATCTGCATGTGCTCAACAAGGAAGAACTTTGACCTAACATAATAAATATCTTCTCCTTTTACTCTATATAAAAAGGCTAATTCAACCATAAATTTTTGGTCATTGTTTTAATTCTAAACACTGAATGTATAATTTATCAAACACAAAAACTAGAGCCAGATTTTCAATTGGGAAGAAATGTGTTTTTACCAATTTTTCTAGGGAAATAAGTTTTAGTGAGGCACTATGTTTAAGAAAACATAGTTACTATGCTATGATTTCACAATTTCTTTAAATGCATTTATCATGGAATCCTTCCGAAACTTAAAAAAATTTTAAGTGGCATTTTAATATTATTTATTTATTATTATTATTTTATACAGGAGGTTCTTATTAGTTATACATTTTATACATATTCATGTATACATGTCAATCCCAATCTCCCAATTCTTACATCACCACAACCACCACCCGCCACTTTCTCCCCTTTGGTGCCCATATGTTTGTTCTTTATATCTGTGCCTCAATTTCTGCCCTGCAAACCACTTCATCTGTACCATTTTTCTAGGTTCCACATATATGCGTTAATATACGATATTTGTTTTTCTCTTTCTGACTTACTTCACTCTGTATGACAGTCTCTAGATCCATCCACGTCTCTACAAATGACCCAATTTCGTTCCTTTTTATGGCTGACTAATATTCCATTGTATATATGTACCACATCTTTATCCATTTGTCTGTCGATGGGCATTTAGGTTGCTTCCATGACCTGGCTATTGTAAAGAGAGCTGCAATGAACAGTGGGGAGCATGTCTCTTTTTGAATTATGGCTTTCTCTGGGTATATGCCCAGTACTGATATGGTTGGGTGATATGGTAATTCTATTTTTGGTTTTTTAAGGAACCTCCATACTGTTCTCCATAGTGGCTGTATCAATTTACATTCCCACCAACAGTGCAAGAGGGTTCCCTTTTCTCCACACCCTCACCAGCATTTGTTGTTTGTAGATTTCCTGATGATGCCCATTCTAACTGGTGTGAGGTGATACCTCACTGTAGTTTTGATTTGCATTTCTCTAATAATTAAGGATGTTGAGCAGCTTTTCATGTGCTTCTTGGGCATACGTATGTCTTCTTTGGAGAAATGTCTGTTTAGGTTTTCTGCTCATTTTTGGATTGGGTTGTTTGTTATTTTTAATACTGAGCTGCATGAGCTGTTTATATATTTTGGAGATTAATCCTTTGTCCGTTGATTCATTTGCAAATATTTTCTTCTATTCTGAGGGTTGCCTTTTCGTCTTGTTTAAGGTTTCCTTTGCTGTGCAAAAGCTTTTAATTTTAATTAGGTCTCATTTGTTTATTTTTGTTTTTATTTCCATTACTCTAGGAGGTGGATCAAAAAAGATCTTGCTGTGATTTATGTCAAAGAGTGCTCTTCCTACGTTTTCCTCTAAGAGTTTTATAGTGTCCAGTCTTACATTTAGGTTTCGAATCCATTTTGAGTTTATTTTTGTGTATGGTGTTAGGGAGTGTTCTAATTTCATTCTTTTACATGTAGCTGTCCAGTTTTCCCAGCACCACTTATTGAAGATGCTGTCTTTTCTCCATTGTATATCCTTGCCTCCTTTGTCACAGATTAGTTGAACATAGGTGCGTGGGTTTATCGCTGGGCTTTCTATCATGTTCCATTGATCTATATTTCTGTTTTTGTGCCAGTACCGTATTGTCTTGATTATGGTAGCTTTGAGGAATAGCCTGAGTTCAGGGAGTCTGATTCCTCCAGCTCCGTTTTTTTCCCTCAATACTGCTTGGGTTATTCGGGGTCTTTTGTGTCTCCATACACATTTTAAGATTTTTTGTTCTAGTTCCGTGAAAAATGCTATTGTTAATTTTATAGGGATTGCATTGAATCTGTAGATTGCTTTGGGTAGTATAGTCATTTTCACAATATTGATTCTTCCAATCCAAGAACATGGTATATCTCTCCATCTGTTGGTATCATCTTTAATTTCTTTCATCAGTGTCTTATACTTTTCTGCATAAAGGTCTTTTGTCTCCCTAGGTAGGTTTATTCCTAGGTATTTTATTGTTTTTGTTGCAGTGGTAAATGGGAGTGTTTCCTTAATTTCTCTTTCAGATTTTTCATCATTAGTGTATAGGAATGCCAGAGATTTCTGTGCATTAATTTTATATCCTGCAATTTAACCAAATTCATTGATTAGCTCTAGTAGTTTTCTGGTGGCATCTTTAGGATTCTCTACATATAGTATCATGTCATCTGCAAACACTGATAATTTTACTTCTTTTCAAATTTGTATTCATTTTATTTCTTTTTCTTCTCTGATTACCGTGGCTGGGACTTCCAAAACTATGTTGAATAACAGTGGTGAGAGTAGACATCCTTGTCTTGTTCCTGATCTTAGAGGAAATGCTTTCAGTTTTTCACCATTGAGAATGATGTTTCCTGTGAATTTGTCATATACAGCCTTTATTATGTTGAGGTAGGTTCCCTCTATGCCCACGTTGGGAGACTTTTTACCATAAATGGGTGTGGAATTTTGTCAAAAGCTTTTTCTGCATCTATTGAGATGATCATATGGTTTTTATTCTTTAATATTTTAATATGGTGTATCACACTGTTTGATTTGCATACATTGAAGAATCCTTTTATTCCTGGGATAAATCCCACTTGATCATGGTGTATGATACTTTTAATGTGTTGTTGGATTCTGTTTGCTAGCATTTTGTTGAGGATTTTTGCATCTATATTCACCAGTGATATTGGTCTGTAATTTTCTTTTTTTGTAGTATCTTTGTCTGGTTTTGGTATCAGTGTGATGGTGGCCTCATAGAATGAGTTTGGGAGTGTTCGTTCCTCTGCAATTTTTTGAAAGAGTTTGAGAATGATGGGTGTTAGCTTTTCTCTAAATGTTCGATAGAATCCACCTGTGAAGCCATCTAGTCCTGGACTTGTGTTTGTTGGAAGATTTTTAATCACAGTTTCAATTTCATTACTTGTGATTGGTATGTTCATATTTTCTATTTCTACCTGGTTCAGTCTTGGAAGGTTATACCTCTCTAAGAATTTGTCCATTTCTTCCAGGTTGTCCATTTTATTGACATAGAGTTCTTTGTAGTAGTCAATTAGGATGCTTTGTATTTCTGCAGTGTCTGTTTTAACTTCTTTTTCATTTCTAATTTTATTGATTTGAGTCCTCTCCCTCTTTTTCATGATGAGTCTTGATAATGGTTTATCAATTTTGTTTCTCTTCTCAGAGAGCAAGCTTTTACTTTTATTGATCTTTGCTATTGTTTTCTTTGTTTCTATTTCATTTATTTCTGTTCTGATCTTTATGATTTCTCTCCTTCTGCTAACTTTGGGTTTTGTTTGTTCTTCTTTCTCTAGTTCCTTTAGGTGTAAGGTTAGATTGCTTATTTCAGATTTTTCTTGTTTCTTGAGGTAGGCTTGTATAGCTATAAACTTCCCTCTTAGAACTGCTTTTGCTGCATCCCATAGGTTTTGGATGGTCGTGTTTTCTCATTTGTCTCTAGGTATTTTTTGATTTCTTCTTTGATTTCTTCAGTGATGTCTTGGTTATTTAGTAGTGTATTGTTTAGCCTCCATGTGTTCCTGTTTTTTACGTTTTTATCCCTGTAATTGATTTCTAATCTCTTAGTGTTGTGGTCAGAAAAGATGCTTGATATTTCAATTTTCTTAAATTTACTGAGGCTTGATTTGTGACTCAAGATGTGATCCATACTGGAAAATATTCCATGTGCACTTGAGAAAAAAGTGTACTCTGCTGGTTTTGGATGGAATGTCCAATAAATATCAATTAAATCTATCTGGTCTATTGTGTCATTTAAAGCTTGTGTTTCCTTATTAATTTTCTGTTTGGATGATCTGTCCATTGGTGTAAGTGAGGTGTAAAGTCCCCCACTATTATTGTGTTACTGTTGATTTTCTCTTTTATAGCTGTTAGCAGTTGCCTTATGTATTGAGGTGCTCCTATGTTGGGTGCATATATATTTATAATTGTTATATCTTCTTCTTGGATTGATCCTTTGATCATTATGTAGTGTCCTTCCTTGTGTCTTGTAACATTCTTTATTTTAAAGTCTATTTTATCTGATATGAGTATTGCTACTCCAGCTTTCTTTTGGTTTCCATTTGCATGGAATATCTTTTTCCATCCCCTCACTTTCAGTCCTATGTGTCCCTAGGTCTGAAGTGGGCCTCTTGTAGACAGCATATATATGGGCCTTGTTTTTGTATCCATTCAGCAAGCCTGTGTCTTTTGGTTGGAGCATTTAATCCATTCACGTTTCAGGTAATTATCGATATGTATGTTCCTATTACCATTTTCTTAATTGTTTTGCATTTGGTTTTGTAGGTCCTTTTCTTCTCTTGTGTTCCCACTTAGAGAAGTTCTGTCAGTATTTGTTGTAGAGCTGGTTTGGTGGTGCTGAATTCTCTTAGCTTTTGCTTGTCTGTAAAGCTGTTGATTTCTCCATCAAACTTGAATGAGATCCTTACTGGGTAGAGTAATCTTGGTTGTAGGTTCTTCCCTTTCATCACTGTAAGTATATCATGCCACTCCCTTCTGGCTTGTAGAGTTTCTGCTGAGAAATCAGCTGTTGACCTTATGGGAGTTCCCTTGTATGTTATTCATCATTTTTCCCTTGCTGCTTTCAGTAATTTTTCTTTTTCTTTAATCTTTGCCAGTTTGATTACTATGTGTCTTGGCATGTTTCTCCTTGGGTTTATCCTGCCTGGGACCTCCTGCACTTTCTGGACTTGGGTGGCTATTTCCTTTCCCATGTTAGGGAAGTTTTCGACTATTACCTCTTCAAATATTTTCTCGAGTCATTTCTCTCACTCTTCTCCTTCTGGGACCCCTATAATGTGAATGTTGTTGTGTTTAACGTTGTCCCAGAGGTCTCTTAGGCTGTCTTCATTTCTTTTAATTCTTTTTTCTTTATTGTGTTCCGCAGCAGTGATTTCCACCATTCTGTCTTCCAGGTCACTATCCGTTCTTCTGCCTCAGTTATTCTGCTCTTGATTGCTTCTAGTGTTTGTTTCATTTCAGTTATTGTATTGTTCATCTCTGTTTGTTTGTTGTTTAATTCTTCTAGGTCTTTGTTAAACATTTCTTGCATCTTCTCAATCTTTGCCTCCATTCTTTTTCCGAGGTCCTGGATCATCTTCACTATCATTCTTCTGAATTCTTTTTCTGGAAGGTTGCCTATCTCCACTTCATTTAGTTGTTTTTCTGGGGTTTTATCTTGTTCCTTCATCTAGTACACAGCCCTCTGCCTTTTCATCTTGTCTGTCTTTCTGTGAATGTGGTTTTTATTCCACAGGCTGCAGGGTTGTAGTTCTTCTTGCTTCTGCTTTTAATATTATTTAGATGAGGATAGTTATTTGACAGATATGTGCAAGAAATGCACTAAAATTAATTTAACCAAGTGTTTCTCCCAGAATTATTATTTATCTATCTACCTACTTACCTTCCTACCTATATATTTATACTATCCCCAACTCCCTGCTCTTCCACATTCCTCCAAAGCAAAGTATAGTAAAGGCATAAGACAAGATCTTGAGATATAATTAAGTAGTTGGAGAAGAGAGAGGAAGCAGCCAGAGAGACTGCAACAGCCCAGTTAAAGACTAGGTGGAAAAGGGTGCAGTATGAGATCAGGAAAACAATTCCCACATGGGTTTACAATGCACAGTGGTATGCAGATGGATTGAGTGGTATTTGCTTTGAGAGGAGTTGGTTGAATTAGCTTGGTAAGCCCTGTGCAGTAAGCATTAAAAATAGTTTCAGAGGAATGGAGCAGGATGTCTCATCAAAGGTGTTCCAGGAGCTAATATATTGTAAAAAACAAACAAACAACAAAGTAGTGTCAATGAGTGTGCTTAATTTGTACCACCCCACCCCACCCTTCCTCACCCTTTCCCACCCTATTCTGTGCCTGGGAGCCTGGCCTTTTTGATATGCCCCAATGGGCCTCTTGTTTTTTGGACTGGACTTTGCAAATGCAGGGAAGAGGGGCAAGGGGGTTGGTGGCGATGGTCAAGGAGATGTGAGGGTGGGGAATAGTGAGACTGAACTCTTCCTCTGCCCCTGCTGTGTTGTCTCAAGTTTGCTGTGGTCATCGACCCAAGGCCATGGTGTCCATCTGCTGGCCTCTTCAACAGGGGTTCTCTCTGAGTTTCTGAAACCCATCCCCGTACTTCCCCTCAGGCATAGGGTGGCAATGTGCCTTTAGCCCCTTCCTTGTGGATTTATTTAACCTTGCTCTTTTCATTAAATTTTCCTCAGTTACCCTATTTGAATGTACCGCCTGTTTCCTACAAGAACTCTGACTGATAGGAAAGACTGATCCATTAATATATTTCATTTTTTTAAATCTCAATGTATAATCATATAAAGTATGTAAACATAATATTCTGAAAGCATTTCACAAAGAGTGTCTCTTTCAATGTTATAAATCTTCTAAGTATTATTTTTTAATGTTATCATCTTTTTTTTTTTTTTTTTTGGCCTAGGATCTAGTAAAGGCAGAATGGAAAACGTTGGGATTTTAGTAGCAATATAATGAGATACTATGAGGAAGGAGATCTCTGCATTGTTAGAGACCTCGGGGCCTGCAGGCATTGACTATGAGGGAAATATTTAGGAAAATCTTCTAAGTGATGCATGGGTTAACTACGTCATACAAAGGAATGTGTAAGGAAAAAGAAAAAGAATGGTATTTGAGGATGTTGATCAGATCACGTTCTGGTAAATCCAATCGTTCAAATATTTTTTCATAATTTCATCCTTCATTTTAACAATACTGGAGATAACAGAGATTTTAAAAAAATAAAAGTTACTTAGACACGTGTGTTTTCAGTTTGAACTTGTACTTATTTTCTATTTGCTGAAAGTACCAGAGCAAATGCTTTCTGTTTTCCAGGTTTAACATAAAAACACCAGAAAGTTATTTGGCAGTTGTGACTAAGGAAAATACTACAGAGTCTCAATTTCTGAGCACAAATCCTAGTTGACTCAAGATTTCTCAGTTTTGCTTTCCTCATATAAAAAAAAAAAGGTTGTACCATCTAGTTGTACAACTGTCAAATGGTTGTACACACTTTTGACATGAGAACAAAAACAGGTAATTGAGGCAAAATTAACTGTGTTACTAACATCCCCGCTAATTGCCATTTCATATTTAAATTATCTAAAACTGAGCTCTTAACCTTCCACCCCCAGCCTGCTCCTCTCTTAATCTTGTACATCTCTTACAATAGCCAAGATGCTGAAACAACCCAAATGTCCATCGACAGAGGAGTGGATAAGGAAGATGTGGTACATATATACAATGGAATATTCCTCGGCCATAAAAAAGAATGAAATAATGCCATTTGCAGGAATGTGGATGGGCCTAAAGATGATCATACTGAGTGAAGTAAGTCAGACAGAGAAAGACAGATACCATATGACATCACTTATATGTGGAATCTAAAATACAAGAGAAATGAACGTTTCTATGAAACAGAAATAGACTCACAGACATAGAGAACAGACCTGTGATTGTCAAGGGGGAGGGGATGGGGGGATGTATTGGGAGTTTGGGATTAGGAGATGCAAACCATTATATATAGGATGGATAAACAAGAAGGTCCTACTGTATAGTACAGGGAGCTATAGTCAATATTCTGTGGTAAATCATAATGGAAAAGAATATAAGGTGCTTTGTGACCACCTGGAGGGGTGGGATAGGGAGGGTGGGAGGGAGGGAGACGCAAGAGGGAAGAGATATGGGAACCTATGTATATGTATAACTGATTCACTTTGTTATAAAGCAGAAACTAACACATCATAGTAAAGCAATTATACACCAATAAAGATGTTAAAAAATAAATAAACTAAAAAAAAAGAATGTATAACTGAATCACTTTGCTGTACAGCAGAAACTAAAACAACATTGCAAATCAACTATACTTCAATAAAATTTTTTTTTAAATTCTTGTCCATCTCAGAAATTGGCATCAAGAGTCACCTAAGTTCTTGTGCCTTTGAGTCCCTCTTAGGCCTTTCTTTTACTTACATCCAACATCCAATTCATCGGCAGAAATAGCCAGGCCTTCCTCAAAGAGCATCTCTTAATTCAACAACATCTGACCTCCTCTAGTACCAGCACCCCACTTCCAACCAGCATCTTCTCTCTCATCCTCCCATGGGAACCTCCTAAATGGGTCTCTTCAAGCCCATTCTTGGCTCCTTCGCTATTGTCAGTTCTGTCCAGGGAAGTCAGACTGTCTCTTCCTGATTACAAATTAGATTCCATTACAGTCCAGCTCAAAGCTCTCCCGTGACTTCTCATCACACCCAGGTGTCCATCCCTCCACCCCAACCATACTTGCTGTTTGTCGATCACAGCACACTTGTTCCCACTCAGGGACATTTCACTTTCCGCTCCCTCCTTTCTGCCATGATTTTGTCCAAGATCTTCACAAAACTCTCAAGTGCGCTTTTTTTACAAATCTGCTCAAAGGTTCTCTTCTCGAAGAGACTGTTTCCAAGCACTGTCTCTGAAATAGTGTCCTATTTCCTTGCTTTCTTTCTTTTACTTTATTGTACTTTTCATGAAGTGACTACATGGCTTTCATATTGATTCTATTTCCCACTACAAAACTGTGAGCTTGATAAAGGCAAAAGTTTTGTCTGTGTTGATTACAGCCATATTCCCACTGCCGTGAATAGCTTCTGACACCAAGTAGGTACTCGATAAATATGAACAAGTGAAAGAAAGGATAAGTAGGTAAGTAACAAAACGCATGGCCACTTGAAAGCTTGGTCTACTCGGTTCTCAACTGGGAAATTTCTAATGCCAGAGGACGTTGGGCAATGTCTGGACACATTTTTGATTGTTGCAACTGGGTGAGGGGTATTCCTGGCACCTAGCGCGTACAGGCCAGAGATACCGCTGAATATCCAACAGTGCACAGGACAGCTCCACAACACAGAATTATTGGACATAAAATGTCAGTAGTGCTGAGGTTGAGAAACTCTGATTGAAGAGGCTAAAAAAATCTACATATGTCCTGCTGCCGTATTCCACAATCATCAATCATCTGCAAGGTGAACCCAGAAATATGGAACCCAGAGGGGCACGGAATGGAGTGAGAAGGGAGAGAGAAAAGAAGACAGACTCAAAGGGGAAGAAGGTTGGAGGAATCTGACTTCAATCAAAATTCAAGTCACGGGCACAGTAAACATGGGCTAAGTCCCAACAGGAATCCAGGAAGTGTGAGACAACATGAGGGTGGTAGGAGAGAGAAAATGTCCATCAATGAATCCGAAACAGGAAGTGAGCCAGCAGCTGCTGAACAGGAAACTCTGTGCTTCTCCTTGGATAAAGGATTGGCGGAGGGGACGTTGACACGGTCCTAGGGAAAAGGGAAAGGTATCAGGGTAGGACAGCAATTCCACTGGGAAAGGTGAATACAATAAGTCAGTGACAGATCCGTGTTCATACAGCAAGGACTAGGGATCATCTACACCCAGTAACCTGTGGGGGTAAGAGGGTCACGACCACCGGGGTCACAGCAGAGCAGCTAAATGCAGATGACGTGGTAGGAGTAAGACCCTAATGTCTCTCCCTTAGAAAGAGCTTCTGAGAGACTCTTCTCCCCACAGTTTAAAATAGGTTTTCCATTTGCTTTCTTCATTATACTTATCACCAGGTGTAAGAATATATTCATGTATATGTTTATTGATTGCTGTTGGTTTCCCCATTGCATCCCAAGGTCTACTGGTGTGCTTGAGGAACATTTGCTGGATGACCTAATGAATAAAGGTACACCCAGCAATGAATTGCACTGCGATGAAGGAAAAAAAGGTTCATTATCAAAAATGAACATTCAGGTCTCTAAAATTCCACTCTCCATCCCAATAGAAGAGAAAAGGATTCAAATAATTGCATTGGGCCCCTTCCAAGCCAGGTTCTGCAGTTGCCTTAGGTTGTCCTCGTCACCTTCTGTTCCAAAGTCCTCAGAAAATGGACACATTTTTTCTTTCAACACGGATTTTATATGGCACAAGTAAAATTAGGTGCTTTGGGGAGAATGATTAGCAAAATAGACCTGACCCTAATTCTCATGGAATTTACAGACTACTGAAGGAAGCACACGTTAACAAATGGAGGTGCAAATTGTGTTATTTGACATGGAAAGATAAACAAAAACTATAGCTAAAGACAGAGAATTACAGGGCAACCTACTCAGATAATATGATTACCAAAGACTTCTCGGAGGAGGAGGTGCAAATTGTGTTATTTGACATGGAAAGATAAACAAAAACTATAGCTAGAGACAGAGAATTACAGGGCAACCTACTCAGATAATATGATTAGCAAAGACTTCTCGGAGGAGGTGATGTTTAAGCTTAGAATATTTAAGGATAAAAAAAGTCAATGTTGGAATCACTTTTAAGTGAATCAAAACACTTAAGCTTTCATCATGAAATTACAAAATCTATTTTGTGAAGCATTATTGGCAAATGAGTTTAAATGAACTCTTCTGTATCTGAATAATAAACATTTGTAGAGCAGAAACATTTAAAACCCTCCAGGTCTCCTAAGGTCTCCACATACCAGAGGAACAGAGTTGATGACTTAGAGAGGAAAGCAGATCGAACTCAATTGACCTTGTCACCATCAACCTAACACACTGCGATCTAATCAAATTTTGTCACAGAGGATTATGACACGGAGCCTGTGAGTCAGCAGTCTAAACTCATTAAGTGATAGAATTATGGACATGAAAGAAAGGTGCAATCGTACCTAGAGTCTGTCATACAGAGTGAAGTAAGTCAGAAAGAGAAAAACAAATACCGTATGCTAACACATATATATGGAATCTAAAAAAAAAAATTGGTTCTGACACACCTAGGGGTAGGACAGGAATAAAGACACAGAGGTAGGGCTTCCCTGGTGGTGCAGTGGTTGAGAGTCCGCCTGCCGATGCAGGGGACACGGGTTCGTGCCCTGGTCCGGGAAGATCCCACATGCCGCGGAGCGGCTGAGCCCGTGAGCCATGGCCGCTGAGCCTGCGCGTCCAGAGCCTGTGCTCCGCAACGGGAGAGGCCACAACAGTGAGAGGCCCGCGTACCGCCCCCAAAAAAATAAAGGCACAGAGGTAGAGAATGGACTTGAGGACAGGGGGAGGGAGAAGGGTAAGCTGGGATGAAGTGAGAGAGTGGCATGGACATATATACACTACCAAATGTAAAATAGATAGTAGGAATAAAAGCATGACACTCATCATCACCCAGGATCATAATGCTTCTTAATGCCCTCCTCTTGATTAGAATGTAGGAGTAAAATTAACTCCTTTTCCCCTGGAAACGAGAGCTTAAACAAAACCAGGCGGTAAAGAAGAGGTGTGTGGATTAGAACTGTGCACACGTATTGGCTGGCTGACGGCCGTCTTACATTGAAGAGGCTACCAGGATGATTCTGATTAATAATAATACCTGGGAAGACAACTGAGAATCCTGAGAAAGCACACTTAGAAATTAAGCAGCACATTTTAAGGGCACACATCTTAGGAAAGTTTGCCGATCAAGTACTCAATTGAACAGTTAGGACAGGTACGTGGTATGTCACGGAAATTTTCTATTCCAGCTGTAAAACTGCTATTTCTATAATTTGATATGTATGTATATTTCATGTCCGAAAGCAACGCTCTCCTTGGCCACTGCTCTCAAATTGATCATTATTTGATAAGGCTGTTCAAATATTATCAGGGAATAAGCTCCTAAGTATATGAGGATGCACAGATACCCAAGTGAAGTCAGCTTCTCTTTTCTGGGAAAGGCAGTGTGTCATCCATCATTTGCGTCCCATGCACAAAACTAAGCAAAACAATACAAACAAACTGTCCTACCGAGGTTACGTGATGACAATGACCCTAATACCCAATGCTTTGACACAATATTCTAAACATTACATGCATCGTATAAAGCAAAACACAAATAAATTAGGCTTTCTTCTGAGTTTTAATTTGTAAAACATAAAGTATTCAAGGTACTTATTCAAATACTTTCATAAATGAACTAAGCCATGGCTTTCTTCAGAGAAGAACTCAAAAGGAGAGTTGAATTTGCATGAAATGTCCACGGGAAAAAGTATGTGAGAAGTAGTCACCATGTGTCCGAATTAACTAAACAGGTAAACTTCAAAGGATAAAGAGCACACACAGTCTAAACTACTTTAAGTAAAAATTATGTATGTTTATATTTGTATGTTTATATGTTTATATTTATATGTATGTATGTATATGTATGTGTATGTATGTGTATGTGTGTATATGTGTATATATACATATGTATGTTTTATATATGTATGTTTATATGTTTATATATATGTATGTTTATATTCTCAGATGCTTTCTTCGTCCTAATCTAAAAGAATCAATCTCTTAATTCCTAATTCTAACCAAACTGTTTTTCAATATATTTTAGCAGAGAATATGATTTTTTAAACTGCATATTTAGATACCATTTTTCTTTTAAGAAACAGAAGGTAAAGAAGAATTTGCAAAGTTAACAGTAAGTATAACTCTTTCTTATTTGAAAAGGTTTGATTGTTCCACTTTCAAAAATTCTAATTTCAGTGAAAATAAGATCAATAGTCAAATCAATATTCCTCAGTAAGAAAGAAGGCCTCGCAATCCCAGATGGACAATAACAGAATGATTAAGAAAAAAATTCCTTCTAACTTTATTAAAACACCATATTTTTGTTTTAATTATATTTTCCTTTATTTGTCATATAAAAAGATTTTGTGCAAATGATTCATTGCTTTCCTTAAATGCACTCCCGGATTAGAAGGATGCATATACAATCAAATGCTCTACTTTGATTTCATCTATTAAATTATTAAAACAAATTAAGCTCTAAGTAATGAAACTAGTAAAAAAATGCATATGCAAAGCATACTTTTCATATTTTATGTGAAACAAAATAGAAGGCAGTAAAAAGCATTGCTGGAACTGGATACAAACCTGACTTGTTAATACTTTGTTTTTTTGAGTCTTGGCGTGCCAATAACTGAAACAAAGCAAATATTCTTTCACTTCTTTTCCAATTACAGTGCAGGTGTGCACTACGAGAGACAAATTATTACGTAAATTTATTTTGAAGTTTCAGGTTATGCTAAATAACTACTAACAAAACTGTATCATTCAGCCTGGGAACATGAAACAAGAAAAAAAGGAAATAGTAGCTATTACAACTTCATGGATGGCAGCCCCAGTTTTCTAACATCAGGACCACGGAAGCCATCACCAGGGCACTCAGCGATGGAGCGAACCAGCTGCGCTCTTTGAAAGAAAGAATTATTTATCCTCTAATTCTGACTGAGACCACTTTAAAATTATATGACTGAAATAAATGTCATTTCTTTATTTTCTTCCATTAGGTTTCATTGCAAATGCTATACTCAGTATATGAAAGTTTATTGCTCGAATTTTTTAGGTAATACATGAGCTATGCGTTGATGTTTGTACTTTTGTTTGAACAGAAGCTGGCAAATTTTACATCGAAGAGACAAATAAGAAATATTTTAGGCTTTTCAGGTCAGAAGGTCATTGCCACAATGACTCACCCTGTGTCATTTTAACACAAAAGCAACCGTGGGCAAAATGTAAAAAAATGAGCATGGCTGTGTTCCAATAAATTCTATCTATAAAATAAATTTGGCATGGGCTGTGGCTTGTAGACCTCCTGTAGGAAAGGGTGGGAGAGGTACTGGAATGTAAAATGAGGGAGGTATTGCTGTCATCTACCAAAAGATACTGAGAGGCGCTTTATGTTATAGGTAACCACGTGCTTCAAAGTGAATTTTATAAGGGGAGGGCTCTGATGCCAGACGACCTCCCTCTGCCTCCAAGCTCTTCTGCTTATCAGCTACGGGATCTATGTCAGTTACTTACCTCTGTCTTCTCATCTTCCTCCTCTGGAAAATGGGGGTGGAAACAGGGTTGTTTTGAGGATGAAACGAATTAATTCAGGTATTTGCTCAGAACCATCCCTAGTAAATAGTTAGAACTAAGTAATATCATCCATCTACTATAATAAAAGTTCATTTCCATACATATAGCCTGTAAGGGGCAAACAAAGGTCCAGTCCTATTTTCCAGCTTTTCCTGGTCATCAGAAAGTAAATAATAAACAAAACAAAACAAAACAAAATAGGTGTGTGCACACTGCCAGTACATAAAGGTTCTGTGTGCACAGATCACTGGAGCTCGCCAAGGGCTATGCTGTGAACAGCTGTCCTGTCCTGGGCTGGTTCCTCCACCCACACTGCCCTCACTCTCCTTAGTCGGTGTAGCAGCGTCTCTCAGACTGGACGTGCCTGCGGTGTAGCATCTAGGCACCGGGCGAGGGCAGATTTCAGCTCAGAGGGTCAGAGTGGAGCCTGAGAGTCTGCCTCTCTCACAAGCTGCTGATCCATGAACCCCACACGGAGGAGCAAAGGTGCAGCGAGCACTGACTGCTTATTTCCTGCCTAATATCATTCTGTTCTTTTCCCTGGAAAAAGGCTCCTCTCTGACTCACAGCTCAAATGGCACACGAGGGGTCCCTTCTTCTTTCTCCTTTCACTTGGTGAAAATATCAGAAAAATATTTCTCTGAATCCCCTAAATGGATCTGTACAGTGAGGGATTTTAGGACAGTAGCTTAGAGTTTTCAAAACTAGAAGCTATGGAACAGGGCTTTGAGATTGAGAAGGCCGTTTCGCTCCCCCTCTGCCAAAATCTACTACACATTTTCATTCTCCATTTTCCTTTCTTTTAATATACTTGAAAATGTTTCTGTGAGCTTATTCCTTGTTGGCTATACCTGTATTTAAATCAAAAAGCAACGCTTACGCCTTATTTTAAATTATTATCATTGTATAGAGTGAATGACAGTGTAATGGAACAAAATTTCAATATATGTTGCCACACTAAGGATGCACATAGAAACAATAAAGTTAAAGGATATGAACCCGTTGGTTATCACTACATTATGTGTAGTAATAACCTACATTGTTTGTGGTATATTTTTCCAGAGTTGTACTATGAGATATACCTCTCGAATAACGTATATTGAATCTTGTTTTAAGTGTCTACACATTGAAATAAATGTATTGAGTTCACTTATATAAATTTCCTGTCCTCTTTCTCTAGCCTGAAATGCTCTTTGAAGTTGCTGAAATCAAGAAGCCACATCACACCAACATCTTACTCTGTTTACCTTGGACCCATTTCTCAGTTAATCCCCAAGAGTCTGCTCTGTTCGTTCAGCCTCTTCACAGTTTGCATTCTTGGTGTTATCGTGTAACACTCTTCGATGTCTTTACCCAAGTACCTCCCCTTGGTGCCTGCACTCCCAGCAAACCTTTTCTGGGACAGTTCCCGTCTTGAACCACAGACCCTGGCATCTATCCATCTAGTCAGTCTCCTGCTCATTCATTTCTTCATATCCACTGATATTAAGTATTAGAAACCCACTTAGTAATACACTGAGCATTGTCTTTTGAGCTATTATCATTCGGTGACTATTACAACAGCTTCCTTTTACAAGAGGGAAGGAAGAAAGAGGAGGAAAAAGAGAAGGAAAAGGAAGAGGTAAAATTTTTAAAAGACATTGCAAAAGACTAATTTGGGTTCATTTTCCACACAATCCTTCTATACGCCATTTCTTTTTATTCAGAAAGGTCTTTTGTTTTTTTTTCTTAAATTCCATATATATGTGTTAGCATACGGTATTTAAAATGACATGAAGAACCTAGGGGTAAGACAGGAATAAAGACACAGACCTACTAGAGAATGGACTTGAGGATATGGGGAGGGGGAAGGGTAAGCTGTGACACAGCGAGAGAGAGGCATGGACATATATACACTACCAAACGTAAGGTAGATAGCTAGTGGGAAGCAGCCGTATAGCACAGGAAGATCAGCTCATTGCTTTGTGACCGCCTGGAGGGGTGGGATAGGGAGGGTGGGACAGAGTCGCAAGAGAGAGGAGGTATGGGGATATAGGTATACGTATAACTGATTCACTTTGTTATAAAGTAGAAACTAACACACCATTGTAAAAAAAAAAAAAAAAGAAATCCATTCAAAACAAAAAAAAAGAAAGGTCTTTTGTCATGCAGACGTTTCCTTCGAAATTTCCAAAGATTTTCTCAGACAAATAATTTCAAGACAAAAACAAGAAAAATAAACCTGACTGCATAGAGAAAAAGAAATTACCCTTGAACCAAAGCAGAGATTCCCTACCATAGCTTTCAAGGCCCCACTTCATCTGTCCCCAGCCTACAAATACATCACCACTTTCCCCAGAAACCCTAGAGATGCTCCCAGCCGCACGCTAGGTTTGTGTTTCCTGAAACACAACAACTGCATTCCCACCTCAAAATCATGCACTTGATCTTTCATCTTCACCGACTTTCCCCCCAGACCTTTCCAAGCCTGCTGCCTCCTCACCATTTAAGCTTTTTTTCAAATGTTTATCCTCAAAGACGCCTCTCTGCTCTCCCTAGGCCCACCTATCAAACCACCAGTCAGGCTTAACCATTTTACCCTATTTTACATTTTCAGTAGCTGAAATTACCTTATTTTTCATCTTACAACTTTCTTTCCCCCTGGGGATTTAGGGTCCTTGACGGTAGGGTGTCTGTCTTAGAATTTAATTCTATATCCTCACCTCCTAGGACAGTACTCAACATGCACTCAATAAATACATTCTACTGACCCAGACTTAATGCTTCCACCAACCTTACTGCGACCCTTGCTTAAGTGTGTTCCCTGGGTGCTCAGGGAGCAGTAACCTAGGTTTTTTAGTGATGGAAGCAGCCTTATGAACCCTGTAGTTGAGTTTAGGTAGGATATTCTGATATCTACCACTATGACATCATCAAGACCCTCTACTCACAAAACTTTGTTTCATATTTCCTTTTGGGATAATTGTCAAAAGACTTATTGAGGATCTGGTGTATTTGCTTCCCACAAACCAAATGTGAATTACTGTTTTCCTCATCTGGCTTTGTCATGGGTAAGCTCAACTGTGGTATCTTCGACAAGTCTTAAATATCTGTATCTCTTCTGACACAAATAACATACTGCATCCCAGAATATATTCTAAGCGCTCATATAGTTTTGCACTTAATCCTTCACTTGGGGGGTACCTCCATGGACAACTTCCAGGAATCTTCAGGGGGGACACAAGGTCCTATTCACGATGATGATTTTCACTTACACATCTATCACAGACATTTCTTAGATATATAGCTCATGCTTATGCTAGGATTAGGGTCATTATTTAACTCACAAATGAAAAAAGTCAAGGAAAGAGACAGAGAAGATAAAAAGAGAAAACAGGTCAAACAAGGAAAAGTTTCCTAAAGTTACAAAGAATGTTTTCAAGCACCAAAAGGTAAACAAGAAACTGCATGAAGAGTATATGATCCTAAATGGAATTAGCTGCAAGTTTCCTAAAAGCAAATTTGTGATTGGTCTTATTCACAGAAAACTGTGTGTGTGTGTGTGTGTGTGTGTGTGTGTGAGTGTGTGTGTGTGTGTGTGCTACTCAATAAACATTGGTTAAATGAATAAGTGAGCAGAGGGCATTGATTTTTTTGTAAGAAATTATAGCATATATATTTTACCCTAGAGCAGGGTTCCTAACCAGGAGTTATTTAAAATATTCTCAGTGGGGACCTTGGGTAGTGCCTGGAGATATTTCTAGTTGCCACAACTAAGGAGGTACATCCAGCAGGTAGAGGCCAGAAAGCTGCTAAATATCCTAAAATGCACAGAACAGCCCCCTACAACAAGAATTATCTGGTCCAAAATGCTAACACTACTGAAGATGAGAACCTGTCCTGGAGAGAGAGGTGATAAGAGACAATTTTCAAAAAAGGATAAAATCATGATTCTCATATGGATGTGAAATGAATATGGTTTGAAAATTTTATTTCAGCCAATCAATGAGGCAGCCAAGAAGATGTCATGAGTGGTTTAAAAGAGGATCTGAGAAAGACACATTTACAGATTAGGAATTTGAAATGAATGTGCAAATAGAGGTCTTTTCCACAGGATGGGGAAGGAATCCAGCTGAACCTCTATTGTACCAGTATAGGTTATTTACAATTTACAGAACTGCAGAATAGCTCAGGCTGAGTCAGAATCAGGTAGGACAGAAGTGTGTGCTATGGGCAATGCATAATTTGTCACTTAAATACACATTTTTTTTTTTTCCTACAGAAAGCAGAAGACGTAGAGACATTGGTCACCATCAATGCTACCACTGGCCAAGTATATTCTTGGCTTTTGGGTAGCATTCAGCAGAGAATGAGTTTAGCCAGCATATAAACAATATTTCTATTTACCAAATATTTCAAATTCACTGATTCTAATTCCAGAATCTCCTCAAATGTATCCCCTTATCCTGTAAGGTGCACATTTAAAATGGACTTTTTTATTCAATTTTTATTTCCTCCACCTCCATCTCAATAAAACATATGCTCCATCAGACGAGCCCATCGAAGAAACAAAAAAGAATACGTGATAATGGATTCTTGTCTTTGTCTTCCTAGATCCTAAAACTATTGCATAGAATCACATTTTTGGCTTTTCTAAATGGTTATTTTGGAAGAAGATATCATTTTTCATTATAACAGAACCATGAGGACACTGTAATACCGCATAATAATCTGTATGGAGGACCAATTAAATGATTCATAAAAAACCGTAAGCCTGGAAATAATGATTGAGACAGTAAGTTTCTAAAGACTATTTAGAATGTCCAGTCTAGGCCCCTATGGAAGCATGGATAATTCAACCTCCTAGAAATCACTCATGATTTTTAATGGCTCACCATCTTAACTTCATTTATGTGTGAATTGTTTCATCAAGGTTGGCCAAGAGTGCATTGCAATCAAGATGTTAAATTCCTTTGGCTTCCTAACAGTTTGAGTGACTGAACAGGAAAATAGATCTCCAGTGAATGATACCAAAGGTGTTCATTTTACTAAATTTGAAAAAATAATGGAAGTAAAGTAGGTATGATTAAACTCTCTTTTCTATTTCATCATCTAGTAGAAAGGAAAATGCTGGCTGGGATTCAAGACAACTTAATTTTCATATTTTTAAGTCTTCTTTCTATATTCTGTAATAACCTAAACGGGAAAAGAACTTGAAAAAGAATAGATACATGTATATGTATAACTGAGTCACTTTGCTGTACATCTGAAACTAACACGACATTGTTAACCAACTATAGTCCAACACAAAATAAAATTTTTTTAAAATAAATTTATTTATTTTTGGCTGTGTTGGGTCTTCGTTTCTGTGCGAGGGCTTTCTCCAGTTGCAGCGAGCGGGGGCCACTCTTCATCTCGGTGCGCGGGCCTCTCACTGTCGCGGCCTCTCGTTGCGGAGCACAGGCTCCAGACGCGCAGGCTCAGTAGTTGTGGCTCATGGGCTTAGTTGCTCTGTGGCATGTGGTATCTTCCCAGACCAGGGCTCGAACCCGTGTCCCTTGCATTGGCAGGCAGACTCTCAACCACTGCGCCACCAGGGAAGCCCAAAATAAATTTTTTTTAAAAGGCTTCTTTCTTATTCTCTTTTTTTTAAAATACTGAAATTGTCAAGAATATTTTAACTAGACTTCAGAATGACGGAGCTACTGAAAATGTAAACAAAATTTAAAACATTTATAATCAACATAATAAATTACAACTAAGTTTGACTAGGTAAGGAAACAAGACAAGTGAATAAGACAGACCAGTGGATAGCTGTCATGTTTACTGAAAGGTCCTTTTATTGAGTCTGAATCCCATGACCCCATGATCATCACTAATCTAAATATCAGAATCAAATATGCCACATTTGTCAGCTAGGTTTTATTATCACTCTATGTCATTTCTCAATTATTTGAGAATATGCTATCTCACAAATACCTAGTGGAACTATATAGTACAGATAAAAGCTTCCACTATAGTATATAGTAGTGAGTGTGCACTTTCAGCAAGGGACACTGTATTCTATTTCCTTAAATAATTACTACGGCATGAATCAAAAGGAAACCTTGATTAGCAAATTAAAAATCTGATTAGCTCTTGCAGAATGGAAAAAAAGGTATTAATCAAGGATTGTCAAGAGGGCATAACTAGTCCCCTACTTCAACCCACACCTGCAGGCTAGAAGCAGGGAGATACTGTCTGGTAACACAGGAGAGTCTGAGAGCCCTCTGATTGCTGTGAAAACTTTTTTATTCTTCTTTAATCAAGGTAATTTCAGAGCACAATGGTTCTTGGAGGCTTAAACTGTATTTATCAAGGTAAGATTGAGGTGTCATTAAGATACAGTTCACTTGTGCAGAGGTTAAAAAACTGCATCATCTCTCTACCAATCTGGGGGTTGTAGACTATTTTTTTTTGCCATTTCAAAAAGTTAAAAGCCAGATGAATATTCTTATCTAAGAAAATATCCTATTTCACCTTTGATAGTATGAATGTTTGGAGTTGGGAAAAGGCAATAATGATATTTTGATCAACTTTAAAAATCACAGAAGATCACATAGGGAACTCTACTCAATACTCTGTAATGGCCTATATGAGAAAAGAATATTAAAAAGAATATTAAAAGAATATTATACATATACAAAGCATATGTATAACTGATTCACTTTGCTGTATACTTGAAGCTAATACACATTGTAAGTCAACTCTACTCCAATAAAAATTATTTAAAAAATCACAGAAAGTCCACATGATATCAAAAGATTCTCCTGGCAGAACACCAATGTCGGCAACTTTCAATAAATTTGCATATTAATATTCTTTCAAGAATTATAAGAATGGAAACGGTGACAGTCATGATGGGCATTGGCAAAAAGAAAGAAAAAGCATTAAAGGAAAATTGGTTCTTCAGGAACGAATTCAATTTTGTCTGTAGTGGGCATTTCCATGCTTCTGGGATGTCAGTGCAAGAAGCACTAGGATTCAATCCTTAGCATGAAAGTTCAGAATTTAAATTAGGAAGATTCATTCTCCTATTAGTGTGTACTTCAATTGCCCTAGACATTATCATTTGTGGCAGCCACTATTATGATTTATACACTCAGTAAATGCTTTGACAATGCTCTACCTGTCACAGAGATATTACAAAGAGGTAGAAGAGTTTAGCAGGCACTGGCCTGGACCAAGGATCACAAGACCTACATTTGAGATCCAGTTCTACCAACTCTCCAGCCGTGTAAGCTCCATCGAGCCATTCAAAGATGCTAAGATAAATATTATATTTTAAAACTGATGATGATGGTACAATCCTTGCTTATATCAGTGCTACTTTATGGATTAAATGGGCAAATGCAATTGGGAAATGTTGGAAAAAAATCACAGTAAAGATATGTGATTTTCATCATCTTTACCATGTGTTTCACTATTGGTGACACAAACGCATCTCCATTTTTTGTTTTTGTTGTTGTTCATTAAACCAGAGTACTGGCCCTTGCTGCTTATGGAGGGTACTGTCATGGAAATAAAAAATTATCACTACGAGTATGTCAGGGGCAAGAAATATAGAATGGCATCATATAATACAAGGATAAAACTTTAGCCTCTTTTTTCTGTTCTAAAATTTTGCACCTGAAAATAGATCGTATGAATCAATTATCAGAAATAATAAGAGTTCACAGTTATTACAACCACGTGTTCACTTTAGTTTACATAGTCAGTAAAGAAAAATAGAAGATATGAGCACTAATTATTTTAACATAATGTCATATATCATTGCATTTACTTGTGCTTATTTTTTCTATCCTTACAAAGCATGAGACAGCTCAAAATTCTAATTCTTAGCAACAGATTTTATTTTTTCCACAGCAAAACTACCTTTATTAAAACTTCCCAAAATAGCAGTAAAAAATGAAGTCAGAGCTGGGGGAAGGAGACCATGTGAAGACTGCAAAGTTAGTATTGATGAGAACAGAGGCTGGGCTATTAGTCCAAGAGAATCAGAGGAGAAAGAGAAATGAATATAAAAAGAAGGTGGAATATGACCCAGCAATCCCACTCCTGGGCATATATCTGGAGAAGACCATTCTTCAAAAAGACACATGCAACCCAGTGTTCCCTGCAGCACTATTTACAATAGTCAAGACATGGAAACAACCTAAATGTCCATCAACAGATGAATGGGTAAAGAAGATGTGGTACATATATACAAGGGGATATTACTCAGCCATAAAAAGAGAACAAAATAATGCCATTTGCAGCAACATGGATGGACCTAGAGATTGTCATACTGAGTGAAGCAAGTCAGACAGAGAAAGACAAATATTATATGACATCATTTATATGTGGAATCTAAAAAAAGAGTAATATAAATGAACTCATTTACAAAACAGAAACAGACTCACAGACCCAGAAAACAAACTTATGGTTACCAAAGGGGAAACGTGCGGGGATAAATTAGGAGTTTGAGGTTAATATATACACACTACTATATAGAAAATAGATAATCAACAAGGACCTACTGTATAGCACAGGGAACTCTACTCAGTACTCTGTAATAACCTATATGGGAAAAGAATCTGAAAAAGCATAGATATATGTATAACTAAATCACTTTGCCATACACCTGAAACTAACACAACATTGTAAATCAACTATACTCCAATATAAAATTTTTTTTAAAAAATTTAATTAAAAAGTTTAAAAAAGAGAGGGTTTGGGATGAGCAGGTTCAAGGAGTCTCAAGAGGCTGAATCTAGAAGAATCCCTGGATGTAATCCATTCAGAGAAAGGAATCTTTATCGTCTTAAAGGACCTGTAGGCTGGACAACAGTAATTAAAAACAACAGGCCTATTCAGACTGGCCCTAAAAAAAGCTCAAGAAAAAAAAAAATCATCAAATTGAAGAAAGCAGGGGGAAGAAATGAGTGTCAAAAGCCAAAATAACCACACATTGATGAATGATTCACCGAACAACACCAATCAAATTAATGTAGCAAATACTTATTGTGCACCTACAAGATTCTAGAGTACAATAGTGAAAACAAGATTCTCAGTCTCATGAAGCTTGTAATTTCCTGGGATAGAAAGGTAATAACGATATTAACATAGAAGTTACTAATGGGGAAGTGTGAAGGAAATAGCCGGCTCTGATGAAATAGTAGGGAGGAAAATTTTAGATGCGTAGCTCAGGTAATCTTTTTTTGAAGAAATGGCATTTTTGCTGAATCTTAAAGAATGGCTAAGCGTTAGGTGCTGGAAGAGTGAGGATGTGCAGGCATGAGGGAGGGCCGAGGTAGGGCTAAAGGCTTAGTGTTCAAAAAACAGTGTGGGTAAAGTGCAAACAATGAGGAGTAGTGCCTCTAAATATTTTAATCGACACCTCCTCCAGGAAGCCTTCCTGATTTCTCCTCACTGTGCTCCTAATATTCTGTGTGTCTCCACCACTGCACTTACTTCAGATTTTGTGATAATTATCTACCTAAATTACATTTTCTGCACTGTATCCTTGAATTACTTAGTACTGAACGTGTCTTAGTCATGTTAAATATACCATGTGACCTACAACAGTATCAATGAGATAGACAATAAATTACTATTGGAAATAAAAACTTAATGCAGATGGAGTCATTGAGCACACAACAGTGAAATTAAAAAAAAACACAGCCACAGAAATTCATAAACCTTCCCACTTTGCACTGTCCTGAGTACATAATTATTGTGAATATATTTCTAATCTGAAGCCAGTGTTCTTCACCTGCGGTAGGAAGTGAGAGTTCTTAGGTAGCTAATCCATTGAACAATCTGAACCTAGGGATACACCTCAGGAAAGGTTTTCATTTTTTTTCTCCATTTTTTCCACTTTTAATCCTGTTCTGTTCATTCCCCTAAAATTACCTTGGACAGATCCAATGACTTTCCAATAATTCAAGTACTGAACAATCCAGTTCAGCTCATCTAATTTAAACTGTGATTTC
This sequence comes from Aethalodelphis obliquidens, assembly GCF_003676395.1. Taxonomy (NCBI): domain Eukaryota; kingdom Metazoa; phylum Chordata; class Mammalia; order Artiodactyla; family Delphinidae; genus Aethalodelphis; species Aethalodelphis obliquidens. Next base: position 4,336,122 of record NW_020838000.1, on the reverse strand, counting down.
CTTCTCAGTTTAGCTCCCAAATTCTCCCCTTCACACTCCTGCACCAGCCAGTCCTTTGCTAAGGTCAAAAGTTGCAGAAGGCAAATCTGTGCTCTTCAGTTTTCCTGCCCACCTCCTTCTGCTTCTCCTCCAGTTCTTTCGGGGGGTGGGGTTTGAGAAACGATCAGAGAAAATGACAAAATTTATTTTCATTTAAAGATGCGAGAATATGTATGGTCCAGCAATCCCACCCCTGGACATATATCCGGAGAAAACCATGATTCGAAAGGATGCATGCACCTCTCTGTTCATTGCAGCACTATCACAATAGCCAAGACATGGAAGCAACCTAAATGTCCATCGACAGATGAATGGATAAAGATGTGGTACATATATACTGTACAATGAAATATTAGTCATAAAAAAGAATGAAATAATGCCATGTGCAGCGACATGCATGAACCTAGAGATGATCATACTAAGTGACGTAAGTCACACAGAGAAAGACGCATATCATATGGTATCGCTTATATGCGGAATCTTAAAAAAAAATGATACAAATGAACTTACTTACAAAACAGAAACAAACTCACAGACTTAGAAAAAAAACTGATGGTTACCAAAGGGTAAAGGTGGGGGGAGGGATAAATTGGGAGTTTGCAATGAACATACACACACTACTATACATAAAATAGATAGCCAACAAGGACCTACTGTAGAGCACAGGGAACTCTACCCAATATTCTGTAATAACCTAAATGGGAAAAGAATTTGAAAAAGGATACAGGTATAGATATAACTGAATCACTTTGCTGTACACCTGACACTAACACACCATTGGAAATCAACTATGCTCCAATATAAAATACAACTTTAAAATAATAATAAAATAACGTTCATAAAAAATAAATTAAAAACCCAATGATAATCTTCTCTTGGTTCACAATTCTTTCCTTTGGACAGGAACCAAAATGCTCCCTCTCCTGTGGGTTTTTTGGGAAGCCCTGCAGCCCTTCCCCTGCACCAGGCATAGGAATGGGCTGGGTGTGCCCTTTCCCACACACTCCCTCTACTTGCCCCCTGCACAGACGTCCCCCATGGTTCTGACTCTCTGAGCCCGTCACCTGAGAGGCAGCTCTCTTGGGCAGGTTATGGAAATACCAACCTGGACTTTGGACTTTCTATGGTGTCCACTTAATGCCCAGGAATCCTGTGTATCCCGCCATAACAAGCAGTGGAAAGGCACTGTTGCTGTATACCTATTCCTCAATTTCCTCGTCTGTAAGTATGAGATAATAGCAGCTCCTGTCTCAGAGAAGTTCACAGTAAGTGTGATGTGCTTACTCCCTTCCCTGGCACAGAGTATGTGAACATTCAATAAATGTTAGCTACTATCAAATTTCTCCTGGATTCCCTGTATTTGGTAGGAAGGTATCATCTTACACCCCCTTTTGTTTCCCATAGGAAAGGAAGAGAGAAATCTTGCAACAGGAATACATTTCCAATCACTTCTGACCCGTGAATTCATCTAGATCTTTAGGAAGAGGGTAGAGAGGGATGGTTAGGTTCCCATACCTGGGGCTAATGCTCTTTAATGAGTCCATTCATGTTGTGTCTGATGGCTCTCTTTATTATGGGTATAATTTCAAGACAGGAAAATTAACATCCGACATCCTCTTACACTAAGATACTTCAACCGCCATTCTACATCCACCAATGAAAAGAAATCCTCTTCTTTACTTAAAGATTATCAATAAACACAGGTATCTTTTAAATGCCCTAAACCTTTTGCCTGCTGTGCATCAATTCTAAACCGTACGGCAGACCACAAAGAAGAGTGATCCTTCAGAGCCTTTACACACCATGCCTGATTTTAATCTCAAAGGCACAGCCAGGGCCTCCCTGGTGGGGCAGTGGTTAAGAATCTGCCTGCCAACGCAGGGGACACGGGTTTGAGCCCTGGTCTGGGAAGATCGCACGTGCCACGGAGCAGCTAAGCCCGTGCGCCACAACTGCTGAGCCTGAGCTCTGGAGCCCACTACCCACAACTACTGAATCCCACGCACCTAGAGCCCGTGCTCCGCAACAAGAGAAGCCACCGCAATGAGAAGCCCGCGCACCGCAACGAAGAGTAGCCCCCGTTCACCGCAACTAGAGAAAAAGCCCACGCGCAGCAACGGAGACTCAACGCAGCCAAAAATAAATAAATAAAATAAATAAATTTTAAAAAAGGAAAAGGCACAGCCAAAATTGAAAAACCTTTTCATTACATGTGAAATAAAGAAAAAGCAAGTGGGAACCAACGACACTATCCATACATAACTACTTCCCAATACAGCGTTCTTGCTCTACGGATCTTTCATTCTTGTGGAAAGAAATGAGGGAAAATTCAGTCGTAATTTAAGCATGTCAGGGCAGAGAAGAAGAATATGAATCTGGTAGGCTTAAAAAAGAAAATCATTTTCTGAGAGAGTCTATTTTGACAGAGAAAAATCATTCTGGAGAGAAGAATATTTTATTACATGAAAAGGGCAGACAGGGAAAAGAAATGGACAAAGAAGTGAATATGGAAGGAACAAGATGCAGAGGAAAATAAGCAAAGAGGAGAAAAGGTTACAGAATAAATGTTTAGGTTGCTGAATAATGAGTTAAATGTTGCTGAATAATCCATTGGAAACTGGCCTCACACAAACTCAAAGGACAGAAAAAGGAATTTTTCAACAGTGATTAGAGGCAGTGTATTCTTGGCACACCAACTGAATCAGCAATTTGGTGATAAAAGTAAGATTATTATCATTAGAGAAGATACCTTCAAATAGACTACCTTGTGAGTGCTTCTGAATAAGCAGCAAAGATTCTGATGATAAGAGATTTACCCAAATCTCATCCTCCAACCTACCCCTCTGTATCTTCAACTTCATGTATCTAAGTAGAGACACTTGACTATCACAGATGAAAAACATTTATTTTCCATTTAGCTGGTGGAAAAATACTGGATATATCTGAAATTTGAGGGTTTATTTTATATCACTGTTTCCCCTACGAAGGAATTAAGAATGAATTAGGAAGAAATGTTCTAATTGGAAAGTGATATCTGCTTTGCTTTCATGCAAAGATTGGGTTGTCAGTTTATGGGAATTTCCTCTCATCCAAATGACAAACTGTCCCTAAAATACATATCTAGTATTAATAGCATCATTTAATCTTTAAAGAAGTATTGGCTGTAAATCTTATTGCAAGCCATATTCCAGCAAACAGAAGCTACACATAAATTCAGGTGGCCCGGTCACCTAGGAATCAAGTAAGTCTTAATACCTCTCTAGGGCATTTCTTTTTAAATTTATTTCCTTCGTAAACAGATTAAGGACACACTAAGAAGGTTTGAAATAAGAGACTAGAGGAGTGTACAGGTAACATTTTAATCTTTCTTGATTCAATGTATTGATTTTTTATAATGTGTAGGCACTTTCAGCATAGTTATTTATCAACTTACATATAGAATCTGGCAAATACATTTTGGGTTTAAGATCCACTAACTGACGTTTTCCTAATTCTTCTATGATGTGTAATGCACTAACACCTGTACTCTTATACAGAGCATAATGAACAAAACAACAAAATCTTCTTTCTAAGAAAAATACTCATAGTACGGGGAGCACTGAATTTTTTAATTTTCTGGAAATCCTCATTTTGTTTCAATCATCTCAGTCAACATCATTTAAAAACATAATAGTAGATTCTTAGGCGCAACAAGAATATGTTCACCATAAATGAAGTTTTTATTGGTATTATTGTTTTGTTGGTTGAAAGTATTTGTACCCCCTCAGTATCATAAAAGTAAACATCAGGGATCATTGAAAATGTGTACCTAATAGGTATAGAAATTTGGTATCAATAAACTGTTCAGAACTTTTCCAGAAAAACTGATTTTCACACACACACACACACACACACTTGTAGGCACACATGCATGTGATCTTAAATATGTGCTTATTTTCTTGTAATTTACCTCTGTCCTAAAAGAGGAGAGTAGAAAAAGTCTTGCTAACTGGAGGTTCCAAGCATTTTGGAATTTTATTAGGGAACGCAACTGAATTTTCAGGAGTACCATGAGGCTTAGAAGGAAGAATTAAGAAGCAGCTCTTTTTTCAGGTTTTTCAGCCTTGGATGCACATTGAAATCACCTGACCAATAGATCGGAAAAATTTCTCATCAAAGGGGATTAAAAAGGGAGGGGGGGGCCTTCCTTTTCTTTCTTTTCTGACAGTATTACCTATTCAAAAAGACAAAGAAAAATCTTTAAAAACTTATTTATAATCTCTCACACAATGCATAATTTGTATTATGTCAGCAAAGCATGCAATTTTAAAAATAAAAATATTCCCTTCCATTAATTTTTTAAAAAGTGAGTATTCATTGTTTCTATTTTTTGGAACTTTAAATAAAGTTCTTTAAGGGATCTGTTAAAATCAGTAGTTTAAAATTTTCATGCTGAATGTCATACATTTAACTGGCCATGAGACTGCAGTCCACAACTTACTCACTATTTGCCACACAGCGGCTTTCTAATTTTGGAACTATTTCCCAAGAGTCTTATGAGAGCAATTTTATGAACATACAGATTCTCAGCAAAGGAAGTGAACAAGGAGTCACAGCCAGGTAGCTGTGAAAGACCAGCTATCTGATCAATACAGCTGATCAGATGGTCAGGGGAGAAAGTGTGTCCCATCAGCTAAGCCACTTAGTCCCTGCCAGGTGAGAAGGGACATGTGCACTTCTGTTCTATACTGTGCTTGTTCACAGTGCTACAGAGAATGCAAGAGGGTTAGGAGAAGATGAAGATACAAGAGAATCACAGAATTTTAGAGTCAGCAGGAGCCTTAGAGATAAGCCCATCTAACCTCGTTTTAAAAGTGCAGTCATAACACATGATATTGAGACAGGCTGGGACCTGGGACCTGGGACCCTTTGCTGCAGGGCTTGCACCTGGACAAATGTTTCCCTGAGCAACAAAACACAAAGAAACTATAAGGGACTAAAACTAACTGTGGGCATGTGCGGTTGGGTCAAATAATGGGCAACAAAATACAAAAAGACCAAAACTCAACTGCCACTTCTGAAGAGCCGGGAGCAAAAGCAGGGCACTGCACATGCCCCCTGCACTCAGTGCCACCTAAGGGGCGGGCAGACCACCTAAGCCACACCTCTGGCCCGACCCCTGGCCACGCCCCTCCCCTCACCCCATATAAGGAACCAGATTTCCCCCCCACCTCAGGGAGCAAGCAAGGGAACCTGTTACTTGTTCTCACTCCCCTCTGCTGCAGCAGGAGTCCCAGTAAAGCCTTGCCTGAATTCCTAGTCTGGCCTCTTATGAATTTCTATTGATTAAGGAAGCCAAGAACCCTGGTAGGTAACTATTATTACATGACCAGCACATACTTCTAAGTCCTTCTTCACCTCAGGGAGACACGAGTAGGCTTTCTAGCAGCCTCAGGACAGCTCCACATTCCCATAATTACATCCCCGACATGACAAGTACCTACACTGGCTTTGAGAAGATTTTTCAAAGACGTATCAAACTAAAACGAAGCAAAGTTAATTAATCACTAGTGAAGAATCTTCTAAGGTGTATTCTTAAATGAAAATAGCAATGTGCAGAATAGTAAATAAAACCGTAGCATATACCATAGTGCGATTTTAAAGTCTACTTCCATTCTCTTTACAAATATGTTCCTAGGATATCCTATCTTGAAGTCTTTGAGAGCTTTTAATGGTTCTATAGCACTGCATCTCATGGATTCGTCAAGATTTTCTTAATCATTTCCACTAACTAATATGTGTATTTTTGTTTGCCCTTGTAATTATGGCCTCTGGATAAATTTCTAAAAGAGAAGTAACATCAAGTCGAAGCTTACACACCTTTCCCAACTGCCTTCCCAAAATACACCAATAGCAAGAGTGCATGAAAGCCCATTTCCTTGCATCCTTACCAAAAACTGGTGTGTATTTCTGTATGTGTTCATCCTTCCAAAATCTAAGTTAATAAATGATCACTCACTTATACTTCATTATACCTTTCTTTAGTACCACTGAGCCTAAAGATTTTTCATATATGTGAATACTAATTAAATTTATCTTTCACAGATTACATACTAGTAACCTTTGCCCATTTTTTCTATTGGGTGTTATAAATTTTTCCCTTTAATTTATAAGATGCCTTCATACACTAAAAGATTTTGATTTTTGTCATACATTTTCCAAATTTTGAAAACTTGTTGTTGTTTTTCACTTTGACTACATAATTTGAAATAGTAACCCAACTCTGTCTCCCCCAATAATAATTAATTACCCATATTCCATTTTCTAATTATCTATTCTTTTCAATAGCAGCTTTATCATATTCTAAACTCTAATAGTTCCTAGGGTCTTTTTCTGTTATTCATCTATACAGTTCTCTCTATATTGATAGTTTATTATTTTTTCTCCTTCCTTCCTTCTCTTTTTTTTGCTTGCTTCCTCCCTTTCTTCCTTCTTCCCTTCCCTCTTTTCTCTTTCTCCCTTCTCTGTCTTTTGTGAACTTCCTCCTCCTGTCTTTATTTTCTCTTTCTTCTCCTTCTTCTATTTCCTTTTGATGTTTCTTCCAAAAATCTGCTATTAACTCTGGGTATCATTTTTAGTGTTCCACGGATGTTCCAGATCTGGGCAAAGCATATAGAATTTTGCTGCTGCATCAACCATGTCTGACAGTTACACCAACCTGAAGACCCCAAATCAATCCCCCCAGTGAGTAGTTTGAAAGGGGGGAACGACAAAAATAAAATGTAACTAAGTTTGTAGGTGACAAAGGCCCATCCATATTAAATATCACACCATAACAAGCTGAACTCAGTCCGCCATCCAACCTTCTTTATATATTCTCAATATTTTGTTTGTTTGTTTGTTTGGCTGTGTTGGGTCTTCGCTGCTGCACGTGGGCTTTCTCTAGTTGTGGCGAGCGGGGGCTACTCTTTGTTGTGGTGCATGGGCGTCTCACTGCAGTAGCTTCTCTTGTTGTGGATGACAGGCTCTAGGCATGCGGGCTTCAGTAGTTGTGGCGCGTGGGCTCAGTTGCTCCGCGGCATGTGGGATCTTCCCAGACCAGGGATTGAACCCGTGTCTGCTGCATTGGCAGGCAGATTCTTAACCACTGCACCACCAGGGAAGTCCCAATATTTTGTTATTGAATTCAGATTATCTGTGTTTTGATGATTATGAAATTTATTTCATTTTTGTTCATGCAATCCTTACTTTCTCCCCTCCTTCTACTAACCCTTACCCTTCTTTATCAAAATAGTCTTCACTATTCTCTGATTTCTTTTTTTCAAACAAACTTAAATTCATTTTGAAAAGCCTCCTTCCAAAAAATATTGAAATATTCATTGTGATTTGCTAAAAATATACATTGATTTGGAGAAAAAAGTTACACTGTTATACAACATTTTCATCAAGGCTTATTATCTACCCCTTTGAGTTGTTTGTGTGTTTTTTTAAAATCATTTGGGTCCCACAAATTTCTTGATAATCTTATTTCAAGGTACATTGATTTAATAGTAAATTATTCAGTGGAATAATTTTCTATTCAGTTTTATATCCTACTATACGTAAATGTTAATACCATCCTTATATAGCTTTTATAATTGAGTACCCTACTGAATTTTACTTCCAATGTATTTTAGTTGATTAAGTATATTATTTGCAAATAATGATAGTTTTATATTATTCATTATAATAGTTAAAATGATTATACCTTTTTACTGTCTTATTGCATTATCAAGAACATTTCAAGCTGTTTTAAATATTGGGAAGTTTATGATAATGGGATCTTTGCTCTTCTTTTCACTTAATTAGGAATATTTTCTACTGAATGATGGGATGCTTTATAAAACTTCATAATATTGAAAAAATTTGCATTCTTAGAATTAACCATATTGTTTACATACTATTACTCTTAATGTACAAAAATTAAATTTTAATATTTTATTTACATACATATTTATTTATTTATTTCAATTTTCACATGTAGAATTGATCAGGATCATTTTCCTCCATTATCATTCTCAGATTTTGGTATCTTAATTTTGCTGGGTTTATAAAATAGATAAAGAATTGGTTAATCTTCACACAAGATAATCACACTGTGTTCTGTTATCTCTCTGAGAATATTGGATATTGGATTTTTCCTTGAGTTTTGGGTAAATTCCTAACATTGGTTTCTGCTATAGAGTGAATGTTTGTGTACCCCTAATTCATACATTGAAATCTTAACCTCCAATGTAATGGCATTAGGAGGTGAGGCCTTTGGGATTAAGTCATAAGGGTGGAGCCCCCATTATTGGGATGAGTGCCCTTACAAAGAGACTCTGAAAGCTCCCCTGTCCCTTCTGCCATGTGAGGTTACAGAGAGAAGACAGCCTTTTGTGAACTAGGAAGTAGGTTCTCACCAGACACTGAATCTGGCAGTGCTCTGACCCTGGACTGTGAGAAACAAATGTTATTTAATCCACTCAGTCCATGGTATTTTTGTTCTACCAGCCCAGATGGATTAAGACAGTTTCAAATTGACTAATTCTGCAGTATCTAATATACTTTCTATCACATCCATTATTTTCTGACTTCATCTCTTGGTGAGTTACAATATGCTTTTGAATGGATAAAGAAGATGTGATATATATATATTCCATTGTGTGTGAGTGTGTGTGTGTGTGTATACACACACACACACACACACACACACATACACAAACAGAGGAATATTACTCAGTCATAAAAAAGAATGAAATAGGGCCATTTGCAGCAACATGGAGGGACATAGAGATTATCATACTAAGTAAAGTAAGTCGCACAAAGACAAATATCATATGATATCACTTACATGTGGAAGCTAAAAAAAAGGATACAAATTAACTTATTTACAAAACAGAAATAGACTCATAGACTTAGAAAACAAACGTATGGTTACTAAATGGGAAAGGTTGAGGGAGGGATAAATTGGGAGTTTGGGTTTGACATATACACACTACTATATGTAAAATAGATAATCAACAAGGACCTACTGTATAGCATAGGAAACTCTACTCAATATTCTGTAATAACCTATATGGGAAAAGACTCCGAAAAAGAATGGATATATGGGGATTCCCTGGTGGTGCAGTGGTTGAGAGTCTACCTGCAGATGCAGGGGACACGGGTTCGTGCGCTGGTCCAGGAAGATCCCACATACCGCGGAGCGGCTGGGCCCTGAGCCATGGCCGCTGAGCCTGCGCGTCCGGAGCCTTGCTCCGCAACGGGAGAGGCCACAACAGTTGAGAGGCCCGCGTACCACAAAAAAAAAGAAGAATGGATATATGTACATGTATAACTGAATCACTTTGCTGTACACCTGAAACTAACACAACATTGTAAATCAACTATACTCCAATATAAAATAAAAAGTAAATTAAAAAATGCTTTTGAAAGTTTTTTGTTGTCACTGTTGTTTTTAAATAAGGGAATATAGAAAACTGATCTTCTGAGCCCTAACTGCACATTTAGAATTTTTTGGTTCATTGTTGCTTTAACATATAAGTTAAAATGCTATATACTGGAGTTCTTATATTTTCATCTCACATTTCTTTAAATATTTTTCTAATATAGTCTGGAATTAAGTGTTGTACTTAATGTCTATTTATAGATGAACAGACTGTATGCTTTAATTTGGATATGTTTTTATTAATTCATCCTTAAGGAGGATGGCATTTGACTGCCCAGTAGGGGGCTATTATGAAGAACTATCAATACTTGGAAAATTCTGTAGACCTCCACCTGAAAAGTAACATGCCTGCGTGAGTGTCAAAATGCAAAAAACTTGCATTTGTTTATAGTTTTACATGGCCAATTCAAAGATCTAAAGGCTTCAAGAGGTAAGGAAAGGGGTCATATACAAGTATAATATTGGCATAATTTCTATAACAAACACCTGTTTTCTGTTTCTGATGGTCAGAAATTAAGAAAGAGGTACTACAGCCCCATTCCTTCCCTGGTATTTTTTGCTGTCAACTCCCTGTCCTACTTCCCTTGTTCCCTGGGACCAAAATTCTACAGAAATACTAAAATCAAGAAATGATTCTAAGTAGCGGCTGCCATATTTGTTTCAGCTCTGGATCTCCAAGAGAATGCATTTTTGTATTTTCTCTAGCCCGGTACCTGTTGTTTCTTTTCCCCCCAAGATGTGATGCCAATGAGTTGAATAATGTATATATGAAACTACATGATTTATCACCTCCATTGGTTTGAACATTTACTTAGAGAAGCAATAAGATAGTTGTATCAAGAAGCTCTCAACTGCATATGCTAAACTTTACTCTTAATGTACAACTCAAATACCATCTTATCGTCATTTGTACATTCTAAATCCCTCCAACAAGCCTCCACTGAAACCCCCCCTAGTTATTACGTTCTTCATTGCGTGTGCCATTATAATTTCATTACCTTGGAGAGCAAGCCCCATTGTTAGGGCAACCAGGGGGCAGAAATATACTGGACCCTTTGCTACTTTTTAATTTTTTATAAATTTATTTTATTTATTTATTAATGGCTGCATTGGGTCTTCGTTGCTGTGCGCGGGCTTTCTCTAGTTGCAGCGAGTGGGGGCTACTCTTCATTGCAGTGCACAGTCTTCTCATTGCGGTGGCTTCTCTTGTTGTGGAGCACGGGCTCTAGGTGCATGGACTTCAGGAGTTGTGGCACACGGGCTCAGTAGTTGTGGCTCGCAGGCTCTGTAGTTGTGGTGCACGGGTTTAGTTGCTCCGCGGCATGTGGGATCTTCCCAGACCAGGGCTCGAACCTGTCTCCCCTGCATTGGCAGGTGGATTCTTAACCACTGCACCACCAGGGAAGCCCCTCTTTTGCTACTTTTGATTAAACTCCAACCATGTCCATGGATCACCCCAATTAGTGGTCAACATGAATTCCTAATTTAGTCTTTCTCTCGTCTTTCCATAAGATTTTAGTAAGTTACACATCTTTCCTTTAATGTAGAAACTTCAGACATTCTCTTTCTAGTAACTCACATGATACTTTTTCTTGAGCCAATACAATCGACCGCCTTTGGTCAGTGATGCCCTCCCAGTAACTGTTCTTACACACTAATTGTGGCAGTGTCCATGGTGATGCCTAGCATAACATCTAGGCTCAGGATAAGCTGGGAATACAGGTATACACCTGATTGCACACATTATCTTTTCCACCAAATGAACGCTATCTGGAGATTTCTCCCAGGTGTTCCACAGGCTCACTTCTCCATGCTGGCCGTGGTTCTCAAAGTGTGGTCCCAGACCAGCAAAATCCACTTCACCATCAGTATCACCTGGGATCTTTCTACTCTAGAAAATTTACGGGTCCAAATTCAGAACTACTAAATCAGAAACATTGGGTGCTGAATTTTGGCCATCATCAAAAAGCCTACAAACAATAAATGCTGGAGAAGGTGTGGAAAAAAGGGAACCCTCCGACACTGGTGGTAGGAATGTAAATTGGTACAACCACTATGGAGAACAGTATGGAGGTTCCTTAAAAAACTAAAAATAGAACTACTATATGATCCAGCAATCCCACTCCTGGGCATATATCCAGAGAAAACCATACTTCAAAAAGATACATACATGCCAACATGCACTGCAACACAATTTACAATAGCCAAGACAGAGAAGCAACCTAAATGTCCATCAATAGAGGAGTGGATAAAGAAGATGTGGTACATATATACAATGGCATATTACTCAGCCATAAAAAAGAAGGAAATAATGCCATTTAAAGCAACATGGATGGACCTAGAGATTATCATTCTAAGTGAAGTAAGTCAGACAAAGACAAATACCATATGATATCACTTATATGCGGAATCTAAAAAAAGGATACAAATGAACTTATTTACAAAACAAGAAATAGACTCACAGACTTCAAAAACAAACTTACGGTTACCAAAGAAGGAAGAAGGGTGAGGGATAAATTAGGAGTTGGGATTAACATATACACACTACTATATATAAAAGAGATAAACAACAAAGACCTACTGTACAGCACAGGGAACTCAATGTTCTGTAATAACCTATATGGGAAAAGACTCTGAAAAAGAATGGATACATGTATATATATAACTGAATCACTTTGCTGTACACCTGAAACTAACACGACACTGTAAATCAACTATACTCCAATATAAAATGAAAATTAAATTCAAACTTTAAAAAACCAAGCAAACAAACAAAAAAAAAGAAATCTTGGGGTGGGGCTCAGCAATCCATTCCAAATAATTCCAATGGACGCTGAAGTTTACAAATACCAGTCTAAGGGTTCAGCTGTGTCCCTTACATATTTGTTCATTTTGCCTATTTTAAATTTGGGGTCCATCCTTTTTTTTTCTTCACACATTGGTAATTCTATCCTTCCCTAGACTGTGGCAGTTATTGATACTTTTTCCCCCTAATTTATTATATTCTCTTGTGTATCTGGAGGAAGAGTGCTGTATATATATACTCAAGATCCCTTGAGGTCATCGTAAACGTAAGCTTGATGCTACATGAGGTACTTCTACTGGGAAGGTATAAGAATAAATTCGTGGCAGGAAACCCTAGAAAAGTGGCTCTAATAGGAGGTAGATGAGTTTTAGATTCCCCAAAACTAACACTCCTATTGGTGCCTCTTTGTACAATTTCTTCTTTCCCTGGTCAGCCTCCAGTATTAAATGACATTTTTATCGTATGTGCCACCAGGATCTCTCCTGGTAGGAAAATTTGCCTGTGAATCTATTCCTTATTCTATTATTAGAGACATATTTCCATTTCATCATGAGCCTAACTGGTTAGCTAAATGGATACATTGATTTAATTTAATACTTCAAGGCTAAAATAAATCAAATAAAAGAAAACATGAAATTCAGGATCTGAGGGAGCAGTGTTTGAATGCTGGTGCTGGCAATCACCAGCTGTGTGTTGATGGCTGGGCGACATAACATCACTAAGCCTCTAGTTTCTCAGTTGCAAAAAAAAAAAAAAAAATGACTCAAAATTCTAGATTGTTGTAAGGATTCAAAATAAATAAGTAAATATAAATATGGTAAAAATTTGGCTTTTATTACAATGTTACTAAATAGTATAGCTCTTCAGTCTATTACCATTACTAGATATCCTTTGTGTTAAAAAGAAGCATTCAGGACTTCCCTGGCGGTGCAGTGGTTAAGAATCCGCCTGCCAGTGTAAGGGACACGGGTTTGATCCCTGGTCCAGGAAGATCTCACATGCCGTGGAGCAACTAAGCCCGTGATCCACAACGACTGAGCCTGTGCTCTAGAGCCCGCAAGCCACAACTACTGAGCCCGCATGCTGCAACTACTGAAGCCCACACACCTGGAGCCAGCGCTCCACAACAAGAGAAGCCACCACCATGAGAAGCCTGGGCACCGCAAGGATGAGTAGCTCCCGCTCGCCGCAACTACAGAAAGCCCACGCACAGCAACGAAGACCCAATGCATCCAAAAATAAGTAAATTACTTAAAAAAAAAACCAAGAAGCATTCAACATATTAATCCAAAGGAGTGGAAAACTTAGATACCTGGTTTCAATTATAGGACCATAGGAATAACTGTCTATCCCTATTTATATACACATTCACACATCTTCACAATAGGATGATAACTGGTTTCAAAATGTTTGCTTATGGCCCATTAATTTCTATTATTATTAGTGGGAAAACTCCAGTGTTCCTATTAATGGAAAAGTCATCATGCTGGTAATATTAATAACATGTGTTTGGACTTACATACCATAGACAATCATAAATTCTTTCTCTACCCTTGAATAATAAGCTGTAAAAATTCCTAAACTAAAATTGGCAGTCATTCAGAGGCTGGGTAAATTATAGCAAAATCGGACTTAAAACATCCCCAATATGTTTGGGTGTAATTTTTGCACAAAATAAAGGTGGTATTCTAGAAAAGTTTGAATTTTGATGCAAACACGTGGGATATAGAGTAGATAAGCAGTAGTCGCACACTGGGGAGAGAAATTGATGACTGAGTCTACCATCCCTGTGCCCAAGGGCTGTGATCTGGCTCCAGGCCCCATAGCAGAAATACATCGAATAAAACAAAGGAAAATAAAATAAAGGAAAATAAATTTTTGCAAAGTAAATTGGACATATACTTATGTGTATGGCTCGAATCACCAAAAAGTCATGATAACACTCAGAAGAGAGTGCTGTAGCTTAATAAAGGAAGTTTCTATCCTCAGTGGGATGATCCCAGAGCTGAACTAGATGAAGGCGTGGACCTGAACCCTTGGTTGATGGAAAACTATGAACATAAAAATGCACCACCTTTTTTTTTTTTTTTTGCGGTACGCGGGCCTCTCACTGTCGCGGCCTCTCCCGTTGCGGAGCACAGGCTCCGGACGCGCAGGCTCAGCGGCCATGGCCCACGGGCCCAGCCGCTCCGCGGCATGTGGGATCCTCCCGGACCGGGGCACGAACCCGTGTCCCCTGCATCGGCAGGTGGACTGTCAACCCCTACGCCACCAGGGAAGCCCTGCACCACCTTTTTTTGATTATCTTGCACATCACACAGCTGACCTCTGATGTTTCAGGCTCATATTTAACCATTTTTCATTTAACATTTTCCATCACCTTCTTGGCAACCACTGAAAACCATCACCTTTAGAAGATGTGATCAGAGAAAGCTACCACCCCTGTCCCGTGGTCTCTCCCAAAAGAGTTTCTGTTCAAGGGGTAATCTTTGAAGGAGAATGACATTTAGATGGTTGAAAAAGAAACAGGAAAAAGTGCATAAGAATGTTCAAGGCAAAGGAGAACAAAAGAGATGGCAAAGTTTCACAGGAACCAACGTCAGGCTCAGCTATAACATTTGCAAGCCTGGGGGAAAAGCACAAATGGAGGTCCACATACCAGATACCTAAATATCTAAACATTTACAAATCAAGCCAATCCTATATATTTTAGGCTTTTTGTTAGGATGTCACCCACTCTGGGTAACAATTTCTGTCTCAGTTTTCTACTGCTACAAACTATCCCCCCAAAACATGGGCCTTAAACCACTGTGTTAATATTTGCTCATCGTTGCTCCCTGTGGCCTCAGCTGGGGCAATCTGAATGGCTGAGGGCTGGCAGGAATGACCCCATGAGTGTCACCTACTTGAGTCCTAGGTTCTTTCTTTTTTTAAAAAAAATTTTTTTTTTTGATGTGGACTATTGTTTTTTAAGTCTTTATTGAATTTGTTACAATATTGCTTCTGTCTTATGTTTTGGTTTTTTGGCCGCGAGGCACATGGGATCTTAGCTCCCGACCAGGAATCGAACCTGCACCCCCTGCACTGGAAGGCGAAGTTCCAACCACTGGACCGCCAGGGAAGTCCCAAGTCCCGGGTTCTTACTGCTGGCAGGTGCCTCGGTTTCTGAGTCAGTTGGGTCCTCCAGGAAGAAGACAGTGAGATGGAGTTAGGATTGCAAGTAGTTTTGGGGGGAGGATGGAGTGATGCCTATGAACGTTAAAGGGGGAGAAGCCGGATTGAGCAGAGAACGCCCTGAGATCAGGATGCAGGTTTGGCAGCTCTAGCAGAGAGAGTGAACGCGGCAAGAAGAGCTCTTGACTGCAGTGCATCACTGACAGAGCCTCTGTCAACCCAGTCTTTGCTGGGGCTCCACAGCTAAGACTGTCAGAGTGGGCAGCAGTGGCCAGACCCTAGCATTCCCACTCTGCTTGGCCATTGGCTGGCAGCTGACGGATCAAAACACGTCCTCATCTTGAGCACAGAGGTGGAGCCGGAAGAAGCTTCAGCCAGTGGCTCTCAGCTACCTGCGCTCCTTACTGACGGAAGATTCCTTCTCAAACGGGGCGCACCTCCATGGCTGCCGCAGGATCCCCCACGCGGCTTCTCGCACAGTGATCAAGGTCGCACAGCCACCTTGACCTTCCCCCCAGCACAGTGGGACCAGTCATAGTGGCCCGCTTCCCCCGAGGGCCACCTCTGCTATGTTCTATTGGTGAAAGCAAGCCAAAGGGTTTAAGGGGAGGGGACCATCCAGGAATGAAAATACCAGGACACAGAGTTCACCCAGGGTCTCCAAAGTACCCACCTACGTGGAAGCACTGGTAGGCCCATCCTCACAATTGCAGAGCCATTGGTATTAATACTGCGGCATAAGTATTAATGGGGGCTCTTTTACCTCCCCTCATTGTTTACGTTATAGATTGGATTTCTGTTCTAGAGTGAACTAGCAAACTATTCAAATATTTGTATTCTCCTATCTTAACAAATATAATCTCCTAAGGACCTGAAGGGCCAGGTTCAAATTTAGAATTCTTGCATTTCTCAGGTTTTTACACTAGAATATGCTGGTATAGGGAGACAGCTGGTTTCTGATCCCAGCTCCCAGACTGGGCTCGTCCGCCTTTATTCCCAGCCTGAACTCCCTCCAGTAAGGCCCATCACACGGATGTCTAGACAGCCCAGATAACACAGCCCTGATCCATTCACCTCCTCCGCCGTCCCCTGCCAAGAAAAGCTGTCTTTTGGCCGATCTCTGGCACAGCCTGCCTTTGGAAGGATAGCCTGGGGAAGAGAGGCACACACACCCTGGAGGGATTCCAGGATCCTGCGTACCCAGAGCAAAGTCTAGAGGGACAGACCTGGGCTCTAAAAGGGCAAGTTCCTTGATCTGCAAACTTCTTACATGGCAGAGGTTGGGGGCATGGCCAGAGGAGGACCAGAGGAGGGCTCTGCAAAGGGCAAAACCCAGAGCAGAAATCCCCCTTTATCTGGGCAATACTGGCTAATGAACTTGGAACTGTCAAGCAGAATGGGGCACTCGGTGACCTAATATTCCCCTCCCTCTTCTCATATTCTTCTTTGAAACAGGAAACACACAGACGAGAATGTACAAGTGGACATTTTCTATACAACATTAAAAAGGATGTCTATATACATACACACATATACTTCAATACAGATATATCCGTGTGTGTGTGTGTGTGTGTGTGTGTGTGTGTGTGTGTGTGTGTGTGTATATATATATATACACATACATACACATATATATACAGATCTATCCCTGTTGGTTTACATCTTTACTAACATCTTTCCAAATAGTTCAAATACTTTGTCCATAAAGTCTTCACGTATCTTTTATTAAACTTATTCTTAGTTACTTACTATTTCTATTTTTACTCTAAATGGAATATTTACACTTTTGTCTTATTTCTCTAGCTAAGGGAACTAGTTAAATGTCTCATAGTAGCTACGACAGCATGTTTTCCTCTACTCTTAGTTTTATAAGAGTTTGCATATACATATCTATACCTGTATTGATCTAGAAGCACATGATACACAATTACATTTGCATTTCAAAAGCACGTTTAAATATGCAATGTATATTTTTGTCCAATATTTATAGATAATGAAACAAAACTAAAAAATAATCTATAATCTATGAGTATGTTTCAGTAGCTTTGAGCACAGAGAACATTAAGTAGTTACCAGCCTGTTAACATTGACCACTTTGGGGGAATGGATTGGTGGAGGTACAGGACTGAGAAGAGGGAATTTCTGAGCTTCTTCCCAGACGTGTCTCTATCAGTTGATTTATTAAAATAGGTATATACTCTTCCATGCTTCAGAAAAATTTAGACAAATAATTTCAAGTTAAGGAACACGGAAGCTGTTAAAGATGGAATTTTTTAGAAGGTTGTTCAGAATTTCAGACACAGTAGTCAAAGAGAATAAAGACTTGGGAAAGGTCATCCAATTGGTGACTTAAAGGTCACTGTGCAAGGTGCCATTTAAACAGAGTAGTGGAGGTGGGACTTTAAAAAGCACACAGAGGGTGAGAAGAGAGGAGCCCTGTGACTTTCTTAGTGTGTTACATCAGTGTCTCTCCAGCTGAATTCGGGGGCTAATGCTAATGGGCATGCCTAAAATTTAAAATAAAATAAAATAAAAAGGATACAAAACAAAATGAAAGATTGTAAAATGGTCACATTTCCATTTGGGGGAATTTGAGTTTTATAGCATCAAAACAACACAATGCTCTGAGAAACAGTACATCCATTTCTAACTCTATTTAAAAGTTTCCTGAAAGTACTTGGGCATGGACTCAGGATCTTTCGTTTTATTTTTCCACCAAACCCAGGCAATTTCAACTGTTTTATGTTCCACAGTTCTTAAATAAAGACTTGCAATGCTCTTTTGATTCCACTTAATTCTAAGAAGACACGATTTGGCGGAGGGGACACAGACAGAGCCAAGGCCCTTTTAAGATTAAAATGTATTCTAGAGCAGTTTCCACCATAATTCAAATTTTGTGAGCTTGTGTCAGGAGGAGAATATGCTTCTATCAATAATGAACTGGCATCTCTTCTCCAATTGCTTTCAGGGTTCACTGGGGCTGTGGAAATTAAAGAGGATGATGGTGACTTTAACAACAAATAAAATGACTAACACCTACACAAGTTTGCTGTGGAAATGACTTTGTGTTCTCTTAAGATTATCATTTATATGATGACTGCAATTTAGAATATATCGACAAAAAGTGACAGAAAACAAAAAAGCAAAATGGAAGAAGTCCACTGTCAAAGTAACTTTTTTCCAAATTGAAGAATACTTGATTTACAATGTTGTGTTAATTTCTGCTGTACAGCAAAGTGACTCAGTTATACATATATATACGTTCTTTTTTATATTCTTTTCCATTATGGTTTATCACAGGATATTGAATATAGTTCTCTGTGCTATACAATAGGACCTTGTTTTTTATCTATTTTATATATAGTAGTATGTACCAGTTAATCCCAACTCCTAATTTATCCCTCCCCTTCCTTTCCCCTTTGGTTACCATAAGATTGTTTTCTATGTCTGTGACTCTATTTCTGTTTTGTAAATAAGTTCATTTGTATCATTTTTTTTTAGATTCCACATATAAATGTTATCATATGATATTTGTCTTTCTCTGTCTGACTTCACTTAGTATGATCATCTCTAAGTCCATCCATGTTGCTGCAAATGGTATTATTTCATTCTTTTTTATAGCTGAATAACTCTTTAGGTCTCTACTTTAATTTATGGCCTGAGGAAATCAAATGCTGGGAATATTTCCTACCCAAAGGATGATGATACTCCAGACAGGGCAGAGAGGAATGTATGAGTAACAATGAAAAAACCATACTCTGAAAAATACCACAAGTAAAACATTCTATTAGAATACCAATAAAAAGACATTTTTTTGTTGAAAAAAGTTTAGACATACAAAAAAGTAAAGAAAAAGAACCTATGCATTAACCAATATGCTTAATAAATGAAATACAGAAAATATAGTTGAATCTTCACGTCCAGAGGATGCCATTATAATGAATTTAGGGTTCATCATTTCAAGCCACTGCATATGAACGTGGCATTATAAAGAAATATATATTATTTAGCAGATATACTATTTTCTTATACATTTTAAAATTTACATAGTGGGTATCAGGCTGTGAGTATTCTCTGCAATTTGCTTTTCCTTGCTCTATATTGTGTTTCTGAGATTCTTTGCTGTGCTGATACATGTAGACTCTTCAATTTGTTTCACTACTGCATATATCATTATTTATCCGAAGTGCACAGCTTACTATATATTCATTCTCCTATATGTGGACATTTATGTTGTTAACATGTCTACATTTTACAAACAACACTGATGTGATTGTAATCATGTTAATCATGTCTCCTTATGCATATAGTAGGGGAGTTTCTCTAAACTGTACAATTGATTCACAATCCCAGAACACAGGGATGTAGATTTTCAATTTTACTATCTCTTGACAAATTCATCCCCAAAACTGCTTCACCGATTTTCACTACCATCCAGTATCTGGGGCAAAGTCCCACTGCTCCAATCCTCACAAACACTTAAATATTGCCGCAATATTGGAAATTTCTGATTCCAATTTCTGTGCACAAGTTGGTTTCTCAGTGTGATTCTAATTTGTATTTCTATCAAGTAGTAGTAAAATTCTGTAACACACCATTCATTCCCAACCTCTGTGACTGCCCTGCTCACATTCCCCTAAACGCTCCCTTGTGATATGTGCTCAGATCGGTCCCCAGAGTAAATACTAGTTTTAGGATAACAGTCTATATTTCCAAATGGTTCTGGCTACTTTTTTGTCCTTTGCTCTTCCATTAACATTTGGAATAAAATGTTCAATTCAGACAGCACATCTCTGTTGGGCTTTTGATTGGATTACATTGAGGGTATAGAATAATTTGGAGACATTTAAGGTCCTTACCGTTGTATCCTTGCTTATGTATCTATCCCTATTGGTTTACATGTTTTCTAACATCGTTCCAAATAGTTCAAATATTTTGTCCATCAAGGCTTCACATGTCTTTCCTTAAACTTACTCTTAGTTACTTAATATTTCTCTTTTTATTTTAAAGGGAATATTTACACTTTTGTCTTATTTCTCTAGCTAAGGGAACTAGTTAAATGTCTCATAGCAGGGACTTCCCTGGTGATGCCGTGGTTAGGACTCCATGCTCCCAATGCAGGGGGCCTGGGTTCAATCTTTGGTGAGGGAACTAGATCCCACATGCATGCCACAACTGAGAGTTTGCATGCCACAACTAAGTAGCCCGCTGGTCACAACTAAGGAGCCTGCCTGCCGCAACTAAGACCTGGCACAACAAAATAAATAAATAAATAATAAAATAAATATTTTTTAAAATGTCTCATAGTGGCTATGACAGCAAGTTTGCCTCTACTCTTAGCTTTATGAGTTTTCATGAAAAGCTGTAAAATTTTAATGAATTCTCTCTTTTCCAAATTTGAAAGGCAACAGTTAACATTGCTAATTGAATTGTATTCTAAAAGAACATGATTCATGCATACTAATAGTTCTTTGATAGTTGTCAGAATTTGTTCCACACACCAAAAACTGCCATATTCATTCCCTTCTTTGGTAGTAATAAGACTGTTGGCCACGCTTGTTGCTAGGGTGATGACCACTTTCCCCAGACTTCCTTACATGCACTGCCTGCAGCAGACTGGTGTATATGCACTACTAGTGGGATCTCCCAGCAAAACCAAGCAGGACCCTGTGGGGCTGCTTGGCATGGAAGCTTTTCAAGCAGTTGTTAATCAGAGAAAAGGAGGGGATGCAAAGACAAGGGAGGAGAAGCCAAAAAACAAGAGTGCAGCCTTGGGGCTGGGTCCTGGTTCGCCTCAAAGGATACTGTAACAATATCTTTGAGGTCTTTACAGAACTAAAACCCCCAACAAAAGGAAGATGTTAGCATTCTGCATTCCAGAGAAGGTCACAGTTTGATAACCAGAGAAGCTCATCAGGAGACCCCTTGAGACCAGATTAAAGGAGCACAAGCCCTGCACACACCCAGATCCTTATCAGCAACTCCACCCTTGAACTATTGCTATAAAACTCCTCAACAAACCTCCCTGGGTTGGGACACACATTTTCTGAGGCATGATCCCTCTGTGTCCCCATTTAACTAGCAAACCAATAGAGCTATTCTTTTCTACTTCACCCAAAACTCTGTCTCCAAGATTTGATTCAGCACTGGTGCACAGAGGTCGAGTTTTCAGCATCACCACCTTGAACATGATCAGGTTTTGTCCCCTGTCCCTACTCCCTTAATACACATATGACCTATTAAAAACAAAACTTCGAACCACCCACCATGGATATGCTGGTGTACCCAAGACAGCTGTTAGCTCTACAGCTCCTTCAGTTATCCTGACCCATCCTTTTTAGCTTATGAAGATTTGCTTTGACTTTGATCACTTTGTCTATGCATTTAGAGTGATTTTTAAAGCATATTCTATATGGGATTTTTAGCTTTTCTGTCCCAGTAGAGTTTATGGTTTACATACTAAACGATAGGGCTATAATTAAATTCAACCAATGATTTTACCTTCTTATATTTTATGTAAGTTAACGGTATATTTTTAATGTTGAAAACATATAACCTCAATGAAAAATCAGTTTGTTTCCTTTTTTACAATTTTTGTTGCCACTTACTTCTATTTCTTTTTTGTTCCATAGATCTTCCCATATAACTACCAATAAAAAAGCCAAGAACAGGCTCTTCTTGTCTTCTCTAATAAATGTTCCTATCATGCATTTTTCTACTAAGTATGACATTTTATCAGCAATGTGTTTTGAATATAACAAACAACATTATACTTTGTAATCATAGGAAAGATGATCCAAAATCTTGGAAACAGAATGGAGAAAATACAAGAAATGTTTAACAAGGACCTAGAAGAATTCAAGAGCAAACAAACAATGATGAACAACACAATAAATGAAATTTAAAATTGTCTACAAGGAATCAATAGCAGAATAACTATTGAGGCAGAGGCAGAAGAACGGATAAGTGACCTGGAAGATAGAATAGTGGAAATAACTACCACAGAGCAGAATAAAGAAAAAAGAATGAATACAATTGAGGACTGTCTCAGAGGCCTCTGGGACAACATTAAACGCATCAACATTCAAATTATAGGGGTCCCAGAAGAAGAAGAGAAAAAAAAACAGGGACTGAGAAAATATTTGAAGAGATTATAGTTGAACACTTCCCTAATATGGGAAAGGAAATAGTCAATCAAGTCCAGGAAGCACAGAGAGTCCCATACAGGATAAATCAAAGGAGAAATATGCCAAGATACATATTAATCAAACTATCAAAAATGAAATACAAAGAAAAAATATTAAAAGCAGCAAAGGAAAAGCAATAAATAACATACAAGGAAATTCCTCATAAGTTTAACAGCTGATCTTTCAGCAGAAACTCTACAAGCCAGAAGGGGGTGGCAGGACATATTTAAAGTGATGGGGCTTCACTCGTGGCGCAGCGGTTCAGAGTCTGCCTGCCGATGCAGGGGACGTGGGTTCATGCCCCGGTCTGGGAATATCCCACATGCCGCGGAGCGGCTGGGCCTGTGAGCCATGGCCGCTGAGCCTGCGTGGCCGGAGCCTGTGCTCCACAATGGGAGAGGCCACAACAGTGAGAGGCCCGCGTAGTGCAAAAAATAATAATAATAAAATAAAGCGATGAAAGGGAAAAACCTACAACCAAGATTACTCTACCCAGCAAGGATCTCATTCAGATTTGACAGAAAAATCAAAAGCTTTACAGACAAGCAGAAGTTAAGAGAATTCAGCACCATGAAACCAGCTGTACAACAAATGTTAAAAGAACTTCTCTAGGTGGGAAACAAAAGAGAAGGAAAAGACCTAAATAACGAACTCAAAACAATTAAGAAGATGGTAATAAGAAAATACATCTCAATAGCTACCTTAAATGTAAATGGATTAAATGCTCCCACCAAAAGACATAGACTGGCTGAATGGATACAAAAACAAGACCTGTATATATGCTGTCTAGAAGAGACCCACTTCAGACCTAGGGACACATACAGACTAAAAGTGAGGGGATGGAAAAAGATATTCCATGCAAATGGAAGTCAAAAGAAAGCTGGAGTAGCAATACTCATATCAGATAAAATAGACTTTAGAATAGACTATTACAAGAGAGAAAGGAGGAAACTACATAATGATCAAGGGATCAACCCAAGAAAAAGATAAAACAATTGTAAATATTTATGCATCCAACATAGGAGCACCTTAATACATAAAGTAAATGCTAAAAGCCATAAAAGGGGAAACGACAGCAACACAATCATAGCAGGGGACTTTAACACCCCACTTTCACCCATGGACAGATCATCCAAAATGAAAATAAATAAGGAAACACAGGCTTTAAATGACACATTTAAAAAGATGGACTTAATTGATATTTATAGGACATTTTATCCAAAAACAACAGAATACATATTCTTCTCAAGTGCTCATGGAACATTCTCCAGGACAGAACATATCTTGGGTCACAAAACAAGCCTTGGTAAATTTAAGAAAATTGAAATCGTATCAAGTATCTTTTCTGACCACAACGCCATGAGACTAGATATCAATTACAGGAAAAAAATCTGTCAAAAAGGCAAACACGTGGAGGCTAAACAATACACTACTAATAACCAAGAGATCACTGAAGAACTCAAAGAGGAAATCAAAAAATACCTAGAAACAAATGACAATGAAAACACGAAGACCCAAAACCTTTGGGATGCAGCAAAAGCAGTTCTAAGAGGGAAGTTTACAGCAATACAATCCTACCTCAAGAAACAAGAAACATCTCAAATAAACAACCTATCCTTACACCTAAAGCAATTAGTGAACAAAGAACAAAAAAAAACCCAAAGTTAGCAGAAGGAAAAGAATCATAAAGATCAGATCAGAAATAAATGAAAAAGAAATGAAGAAAACAATAGCAAAAATCAATAAAACTAAAAGCTGGTTCTTTGGGAAGATAAAAAATATTGATAAACCATTAGCCAGACTCATCAAGAAAAAAAGGGAGAAGACTCAAATAAATAGAATTAGAAATGAAAAAGGAGAAGTAACAACTGACACTGCAGAAATACAAAGGATCATGAGAGATTACTACAAGCAACTATATGCCAATAAAATGAACAACGAAGAAATGGACAAATTCTTAGAAAAGCACAAACTTCTGGGACTGAACCAGGAAGAAATAGAAAATATAGACCAATCACAAGCACTGAAATTGAGACTGTGATTAAAAATCTTCCAACAAACAAAAGCCCAGGACCACATCGCTTCACAGGCAAATTCTATCAAACATTTAGAGAAGAGTTAACATCTATAATTCACAAACTCTTCCAAAATATAGTAAAGGGAGAAAAACTCCCAAACTCATTCTACAAGGTCACCATCACCTTGATACCAAAACCAGACAAAGATGCCACAAAAGAAGAAAACTACAGGCCAATATCATTGATGATTATAGATGCAAAAATCCTCAAAGAAATAGTAGCAAACAGAATCCAACAACATATTAAAAGGATCGTACACCATGATCAAGTGGGGTTTATCCCAGGAATGCAAGGATTCTTCAGTATATGCAAATCAATCAATGTGATACACCATATTAACAAACTGAAGGATAAAAACCATATGATAATCTCAATAGATGCAGAAAAAGCTCTGACAAAATTCAACACCATTTATGATAAAAATCCTATAGAAAGTAGGCATAAAGGAAACTTACCGGGCTTCCCTGGTGGCGCAGTGGTTGACAGTCCACCTGCTGATGCAGGGGACACGGGTTCGTGCCCCGGTCCGGGAAGATCCCACATGCCATGGAGCGGCTAGGCCCGTGAGCCATGGCTGCTGAGCCTGTGCATCCGGAGCCTGTGCTCCACAACGGGAGAGGCCACAGCAGTGAGAGGCCCTCGTACCGCAAAAAAAAAAAAAAGGAAACTTACCTCAACAAAATAAAGGCCTCATATGACAAACCCACAGCCAGCATAGTCTTCAATGGTGAAAAACTGAAACCATTTCCACTAAGATCAGGAATGAGACAAGGTTACCCACCCTCACCACTATTATTCAACATAGTTTTGGAAGTTTCAGCCACAGAAATCAGAGAAGAAAAAGAAATAAAATGAATCAAAAATGGAAAAGAAGAAATAAAAGTGTCACTGTTTGCAGATGACATGATACTATACATAGAGAATCTAAAGATGCAACTAGAAAACTACTAGAGCTAATCAATGAATTTGGTAAAGTAGCAGGATACAAAATTAATGCACAGAAATCTCTGGCATTCCTATACACTAAGGATGAAAAATCTGAAAGAGAAATGAAGTAAACACTCCCATTTACAACTGCAACAAAAGGAATAAAATACATAGGAATAAACCTACCTAAGGAGACAATAGACCTGTATGCAGAAAACTATAAGACACTGATGAAAGAAATTAAAGATGATATAAAGAGATAGAGAGATATACCATGTTCTTGGATTGGAAGAATCAACATTGTGAAAATGACTGTACTACCCAAAGCAATCTACAGATTCACTGCAATCCCTTTCAAACTACCAATGGCATTTTTCACAGAATGAGAACAAAAAATTTCACAATTTGTATGGAAACATAAAAGACCCTGAATAGCCAAAGCAATACTGAGAAAGAAAAACGGAGCTGGAGGAATCAGGCTCCCTGACTTCAGACTATACTACAAAGCTACAGTAATCAAGACAGTATGGTACTGGCACAAAAACAGAAATATAGATCAATGGAACACGATAGAAAGCCCAGAGATAAATCCATGCACATACGGTCACTTTATCTTTGATAAAGGAGACAAGAATATACAATGGAGAAAAGACAGTGTCTTCAATAAGTGGCGCTGGGAAAACTGGACAGCTACATGGAAAAGAATAAAATAGAACACTCCCTAACACTATACACAAAAATAAACTCAAAATGGATTAGAGACCTAAATGTAAAATGAGGCACTATAAAACCCTTAGAGGAAAACATGGGCAGAACACTCTATGACATAAATCACAGCAAGATCTTTTTTGACCCACCTCCTAGAGAAATGGAAATAAAAACAAAAATAAACAAATGGGACCTAATGAAACTTAAAAGCTTTTACACAGCAAAGGAAACCGTAAGCAAGACAAAAAGACAACCCTCAGAATGGGAGAAAATATTTGCAAATGAAGCAACTAACAAAGGATTAATCTCCAAAATATACAAGCAGTTCATGCAACTCAATATGAAAAAAACAAACAACCCAATCCATAAATGGGCAGAAGATCTAAATAGACATTTCTCCAAAGATATACAGATTGCCAAGAATGCTCAACATCATTGATCATTAGAGAAATGCAAATCAAAACTACAATGAGATATCATCTCACGCCAATCAGAATGGCTATCATCAAAAAATCTAGAAACAATAAATGCTGGAGAGGGTGTGGAGAAAAGGGAACCCTCTTGCACTGTTGGTGGGAATGTAAATTGATACAGCCACTATGGAGTACAGTATGGAGGTTCCTTAAAAAACTAGAACTAGAACTACCATATGACCCAGCAATCCCACCACTGGGCATATACCCTGAGAAAACCATAATTCAAAAATAGTCATGTACCACAATGTTCATTGCAGCTCTATTTACAATAGCCAGGACATGGAAGCAACCTAAGTTCCAACTACAGATGAATGGATAAAGAAGATGTGGCACATATATACAATGGAATATTACTCAGCCATAAAAAAACCAAAATTGAGCTTTTTGTAGTGAGGTGGATAGACACAGAGACTGTCATACAGCCTGAAGTAAGTCAGAAAGAGAAAAACAATTACCGTATGCTAACACATATATATGGAATCTAAAGAAAAAAAAAGGTTCTGAAGAACGTAGAGGCAGGACAGGAATAAAGACGCAGACATAGAGACTGGACTTGAGGACACGGGGAGGGGGAAGGGTAAGCTGGGACGAAGTGAGAGAGTGACATGGACATATACACACTACACTATATACACTACAAATGTAAAAGACATAGCTAGTGGGAAGCAGCCACATAGCACAGGGAGATCAGCTCCGTGCTTTGTGACCACCTAGAGGGGTGGGATAGGGAGGGTGGGAGGGAGACCCAAGAGGGAGGGGATATGGGGATATATGTATATTTATAGCTGATTCACTTTGTTATACAGCAGAAACTAACACACCACTGTAAAGCAATTATACTCCAATAAAGATGTTAAAAAGATTATATTTTGTGATTTAATAGATAAAATATTCTAAAAGTCCAATTCATTTTGTTCCTCATTTGTATCCTGTTGAATTCAAGTTATTTGCATTTTATTTAAGATTCCTGGATACATTTATTCTAGTTGACACTGATGTGCAATGTTCTTTTTTGTTAGTTTTCTAGTATTAATTTCAATGCTGTGTGATCACTGTAAAATGCACTAAAGACTTTCCTCTTTATGTGTCAGAAATTTTGAAATAACCTTTGCAGCCAGGGCTCTAGTGGAGATAATTCTTTGATAAATTTTTAGCATCTCTCAAGGTTAGTAATATAATCATGCTTGCTACTTTTTCAGGCACCAATTTTGATAATGTATCTTTTCCTTTTTTTGTTTTTTATAAATTTTATTTTTTTATTTATTTATTTTTGGCTGCATTGGGTCTTTGTTTCTGCGCACAGGCTTTCTCTAGTTGTGGTGAATGGGGGCTACTCTTCATTGTGGTACGTAGGCTTCTCATTGCATTGGCTTCTTTCATTGCAGAGCACGGGCTCTAGGCGCACGGGATTCAGTAGTTGTGGCACGCGAGCTCAGTAGTTGTGGCTCTCAGGCTCTAGAACGCAGGCTCAGTAGTTGTGGTGTATGGGCTTTGTTGCTCCACCGCATGTGGGATCTTCCCAGACCAGGGCTCGAACCCGTGTCCCCTGCATTGGCAGGCAGATTCTTAACCACTGCAGCACCAGGGAAGCCCAGTATAACTTTTCTTGAACAATGATTACCATAATGAGATTTGCAATCACATTTAAGGTTCTCTTTTCAAAAATGTTTTCACATTTATGCCTAAAATATTTTTCTTATTGTCAGTTTGACTATTTACTATCCTGTCTTTATATTATTAGGCATGTAAGAACTATTTTTTATTTTAAGTAGCCAGGTATTTTATTTGTCATTGCTACTTTTTGTTTCCCTGTATTTCAATTAAAATCTGCTCCAACAGCCATTAAATTTGTCTTCTTTGTTTTAGTAAAATCATGAATTTATTTTAGTTATTTCTTTTTATAATGAAAGCATTGAGTCCCTAGTCCAATATTCTTCCTCTTTCTATAGTGTCAATTTTGCTCATTATTATATCCAATAAAGACTTCCATTTTACTTCTGCATTTTTTTTTTTATTTTATTTTTTTTTTGCGGTACGTGGGCCTCTCACTGCCGTGGCCTCTCCCGTTGTGGAGCACAGGCTCCGGATGCGCAGGCCCAGCGGCCATGGCTCACGGGCCCAGCCGCTCCACGGCACGTGGGATCCTCCCGGACCGGGGCACGAACCCGTGTCCCCTGCATTGGCAGGCGGACTCCCAACCACTGCGCCACCAGGGAAGCCCTCACTTTTGCGTTTTTAATCTCCAAATATTTGCCTTATCTCATCCAGCTCTCTTTTACTCTCAGCTCTCATCTCTGGCAGCTTCCCTTTATCTTTTTTATCACTTTATTCTTTGTAATCTCTTTATTCAAGAATTACTAGTTTCTTAGATTTTATTAAGGACACAAAGCATATGTTTCCTAAATATGCATATAATTATATTCTTTTCTCCTAAACTATGGCATCATTTATCTGCTCCTAGAGTATTATGCTACTCTTCGTGCTGTTGTTTCAAATAATGTCTCATAGGTTCTAGAGCTTTTCTCTTTTTTAATTCATTCATTTCTGCTTGAATACTGGACTTAAAAGTTCTTGAGGGCTTCTTGCTCACTGGGCACTGATCAGATGGGGCAGAGAAACAGATAAAGAGCCCCCAGAGAGGCAGCATGGGAAAAAGGCCCTGAGATTGGAATTTATGGATATGGGAATTTATTGAGAGGAACTCACGCCAGACTAGAAACGTTCTGAAAACACAGAGTAGCGACAAAAAGAGTTCATGCTGGAGAATGAAAACGTGGAGATTTTAACAGGGCTTACACAAATATTACCATGCAGAATATGAACTTGGGGTGAATCCATTTTTCATGTAAGTTTCTAATTTTCTCTCAGCAACAGAGAAAACAAAGATAGCAAAAATCCTTCTGCAGATTGCAAGTTAATAAATTTTAAAAGTTTGCTTAATAATTTAGGGATTTTTTTTCTAGCTGCAAATTGATTAATCCCTGCATTGCTTCTGCAATAAAATGGAGGATATAAAGATAATTTTTCCATTTTCTGTACTTGTATTTAAATACTGCCAGAAAGGAAATAGTAACCCAGAAAACCACATTGTGCAGCTCTAAGGGTGCCAAAATATTCCACTAATGGATCTGAAACAAAAGAGGAAAAGTGGTCCTTGTGAGCATCTCCAGGCTACTCACCATTTTGAATAAGTGTATTAAAATGTGGGAAGGTAGCAGGAACCTGTCCTTTCTTGAGAATGTCAGCACCATCTTAAATTCTCCTCCGCAGCTGCTTTTACTTTAAATAAAAATAAGTTTTTGCTTGTAATTATTTACTTATCTCTGCCGTGTACATTGAAAACTTTAATTATTCATGTGGTAATCCTTCCTCTAATAAAGCATACAAAGGAAGGGGGAAAGCAGGTATAAATAAAACACTCCTTGGATTTAAGAGGACATGACCTTGTTCCAGTTTCTCACCTCTAAAGATGAAAATAAGGATATCAAACTATTTTGGTCTAGGCTGTTTGTAGAGAGAGTATTAATATAACTATAAGGTCAAACATATATTTTATTTAAGAGTTAAAATATACAAGTAATGTTTACATGTAAAAGACAGGCTCCCAGATAGATCGTGGCCAGATCTAGAATAAACTAGAATGCATCTAGATAGCTTTCTTGTATTTTAAAATAATTAGAAGGTCAATGGCAATAGTTGACAATTACGCTGACCAAAGTCACAGGACCTAATCAAATGTCCTGTTTTTGGTAAATCTCAAAGGTTAGTCAGTCTTTGGAAAGAGTATTGTTCCTCTCATCTTTGTAATCGACTAATCTATTTTAACATTTCAAGTCACTCTTTTCACACTTCAACTTTCCATTCTTTCTACCACCTTATTCTAAACCAGTCTTGATATCCAAGAGGAAAACGGTACCAATGGCCGATCGGGTGGAATTTTACATCCCAGAAGGGATAGACATTACAAGACCCAAAATAAACAGGAGAAAACCTGCCAATCCCCAATAAAGGCATGGAGGCTTGATGTCCTGTTCAACTGAACAAATAGTACCCCCCTTGAGATGTCAGAGTTACTTGCACCAGAACAGAGATAAGACCCCCAGTAAATATTTCTCCTTGTCTGGATCACACCTTATATTAAGCACAGTATCATACTTGTTTTCACCATATTGGATTGTGATCACTGACCATTCCGGTGACAGTCTGGTATAGAAGTTAAAAGTGGGCTCCAGAGACAATTTCCTGGCTTTATATCCAGGCTTCATAAATTACTTGCTGTGAACAAAGGCAAGATATTTAACTTCTCTGAGCTTCATTTTACTATGCTTAAAACAGAAAAATCGTCTTTCCTTGGGACTTCCCTGGCCGTCGAGTGGTTAAGAATCTGCGCTTCCACTGCAGGGGGCATGGGTTCGATCCCTGGTCGGCGAACTAAGATCTTGCATGCCAGCGGTGAGGCCAAAATAAATAAATTAATAAATAAAATGCTAAAACAATAAACATTTTTAAAATATTATCTTTCCTGGATGGCTGTGAAAATGATATGAGGTATTACACCAAAGTCTTCAGCATAGGGCTTGGCAAATAATCAGTGACTTTTACATGGTTACCTTCATGACTGCTACATAACTAAAATTTTTGAAAGCATAATTTAATGCTTATATTTTGTGCTATACTATAATGCGTTTGATCCATTATTAAATTTCGAACATTTGTGCTATTCCAAGCTTTCACTGTTATAAATATTACTGCAATTAACCCACAGTTGCATCAATGATTAGTGCTTACAGCAAATTCCTAGAAGCAGAATTACTGACTCAAAGAAAATAAAAATAAACATCTTTAAATATTTTGATATTTACTGTCAAATTGCTTGCTTGAAAGGCAAAACGACTGTATGCTTCTACCAGTCATTTATCTTTTAATCTCACCATTAGGAACATTTTCTCTAATGCTCTCAAAATTTGCAAGTGAAAATTATATATGCTGCTTTCGTTTGTTTCACTTTTAAGATTGTTGAAGTTCAACAATTCTTTCATAGTTTTACTTCCATTCTGTACTAACGTAAATGTTATTCATCCACTTTAATTAACAGTTTTCTTATTGATTTGGAAGTACAATTTTTATATTAAAGGCTTTTGTTCTATTTGTCATGTTAGTTAAATACAATTATTTATATATGAACCTTTTAATGTTGAAGAGTTGTTATTTCTTGTGAAGTCAAAACTATCAATCTTTTCCTTTCTAGTATCAGACAATGATTTTACGCTTAGAAAGTCTTTACTGTATTCATATATAAATGACTACGAGTGTTAGTACTTTTATTTTATATTAAATACTTTAATTCAACTTGAGTAAAATTACATTTAGTGAAAAGAAAAAAGATAAGTTGATTTTATGTGAATGTGATTTTTTTCCTCTTAATTTATTCTTTTAATTTAATCCTAAATTAAACTCCACAGAATTTTGTACTTGGTGTGCATGTATAAACTTGCAATATGAATTCTGATAGAGAAAGAGTAGATTTATAAAGTGCTTGCCACACCGAAGAAAACTGTAACTGTGTGAGGTGATGGCTGTGTTAACTACACTTACTGTCGTAATCATTTTGCGATAAATATATATATATGAAATCGTATACATATTACACCCTAAACTTACACAATGTTATATGTCAATTATGTCTCAATAAAGCTGGAAAAACATTCTGGTTGAAGATATGATGAAAACAGAGGAGGAAAAGACAATATTAAAGCTTTGGTGTCTTATAATATGGTGAAAATCTAGTATTTTTTTAAAGCTTCAGAAAGTCAGCTTTGCTACAAAGAAATGTGCCAATTTTTACTATTATAATCCCTGTAAGGCTATGAAATCAGTATTCTCAGCAGCTCTGCTCTACACCTACAATTTTGTCAAGTGGCATACTTGCCTGTAGTCTGATGAAGGATGTTAGCTCCAACACAAATTAGCCTCGATTCATGCATTATGCAACAGCACATCCCTTGGGGACACTGGAGCTCTATAATGATCCTCTTCTCAGTACCAACCACCATTTTGGACCACTGTGATAAGAGTCTTCCCACCACCCATTCACACACTCCATTCACTCAAGTGGCAAAATTGCCTAAGTGTGTACGGACCCAGTTACTTCATCACTGATGGAATCCTGAGTCTCTTCCCTTTGGGTTAGGTTTTAATTCTTTGATTTGTGTAGATACTTTTCTGATAATCAGCTTCCCTCTTCTCTTCAGAAATGTTGAGGAAAAATTAGATATGCACAGCAATTTGCTAGTGAAAATGCAATTAAATCCATTTTCTTGAGCAGTTCTTATTTCGAAAGCACTCTACAAGTACCTGGAGATACAAAATTGAATAAAAGTGTCCATAAAAACTCCGAAATCTCACCATCTCACTAAGATATAGACATATCAACATTTTTAAAAAACACATCATGAAAAATTCTAAGATTATTTATGGATAAATTTCTATTACAGTAAGGTGTGGGAGAGATTCATTGAAGACTATGGTATATACATGTCATATTTAACATGTCTTTAAAAGAGGAGTTTACAGTGTAGAAACTTAAGAACTTTATGGCTGAGAACAAAAACTCAAGCGAAGACAATAAGACATGAATGTATAATTTATGATAAAACTGAAAGAGAAGATGGGTAGTAGAGAAGTATGTATAAACACCAGCAGAGTCAGAATATCCTTAAGTGTTGTTACGGTGGAAAGTGATTAAAAAACTAAAATAACAGACTTACAGACATAGAAAATAAATTTATAACCATAAGGGGAAGGGGGAGGGATAAATTAGGAGCTTGGGATTAACCTATATACACCATTATATATAAAACAGATAAACAACAAGGACCTACTGTATAACACAGAGAACTCTATTCAATATTTTACAATAACCTATACGGGAAAAGAATCTGAAAAAAATAGATATATATATATATGTACAACTGAATCACTTTTCTATACACCTGAAACTAACACAACACTGTAAATCAACTAAACTTAAATTAAAAAACTAAAGTAAAATAAAATAAAAACAACCCTAAATGGCATAACCAAAAATAAAAATTTGCCTACAAAATTCAGAAGCCTACCATTAGTTTTTACTTGAGAAACAGGTGAATTCAGGGGCACAAGGATGTGGTCAGGACCCAACCTCTTCCATTCATCCTCGGTTTTGCTTCCTCATTCTGGCTCTACTTTCAGACATACTATTGCTTTGCGGTATTAGAGGGCTGCAGAAATACAAACCTAGGGGTTTTTTTTTTGGTTTTTTTTCAGATCCCAGTCCTGCAAGAAATGAAAGTATCTCTCTCTTTCAGTTACAATAGCTCAATGTTTCTCAAGCTTCTTTCATTATCATTCCCCTAAAGAGACTTCTAACATAGTTTTTCCTAGTTGTCCCCTTCTCAGGAAACTAAGGAATAAGATTTTTGTCAGGTAATGTTGAGCAGTAGGGTTGAGCTCTGGAGGGCCACAGATCACTGTCATGTGATTTGAAGATTTTCTCACCGCCCCCCAAGAGCCCATTTTTACCTCCTTGGGGGCACTACCACCCCCATGGGGAATGCATGCTCTAGTTGAAGTCTGAGTGGCTCTAACTCTAAGCCAGTTATCATGGTCACTTGCTGACTGGCTGGGCATGGATCACGTGCTCTCCTCCAGGTGAGAATGGAGTCAGCCCCACGTAAAAAAACAGGTGTTGGAAAGACTGGGTAATGCACAAAACTATGATGAAGAGAAAGGTAAACTGATGTAGAGTTAGGGTTAAAAAAATAAAAAATGGGGCTTCCCTGGTGGCGCAGTGGTTGAGAGTCCGCCTGCCGATGCAGGGGACACGGGTTCGTGCCCCGGTCCGGGAAGATCCCACATGCCGCGGGGCGGCTGGGCCCGTGAGCCATGGCCGGTGAGCCTGCGCGTCTGGAGCCTGTGCTCCCCAACGGGAGAGACCACAGCGGTGAGAGGCCCGCATACCGCAAAAATAAATAAATAAATAAATAAAAATTTAAAAAATGAATAAAGTCATATCTAGGTTCACCGTGTGTCCCCCTCCTCCTCCTTTCTTCTCCTCCTCTGTTTATGCAAAGCTACTGGGGCAAAGACTGAACTGAATAAAGCAATGGTGAGAGGCAAGCAGTCCAGGCTACTGTGATAGGTGATATTCACAGAGAGATGGTGAAATCAAGGGCACAGGCAAGAGACAAAGGAAAGGAGAACAAGGAAGCAGAACCTTCTGAAACAGCACATTGGATCCAATGACCAACTGATTATGGGGGATAAAGGAGAAGCACAGGCCAAAGCTTCTTAGCCATATGAGCGGCTGGCAGTGTCTTGGATGAGAAAACAAGTCAGGTTGAGTGAATGAAGGCTTCAGAGAAATAATGACTTGTTTTATGGATATATTGATTGCCCTTAGAGATGACCATGAGGCAGTTGGAAATTCCCATCTGGCTATTGAGAGAGACTTCCAAGTTAATGTTTATGTTAGAGAGACACTAACCTATAGATGGTGCTTGAAACCTTAGGAGAAGGGGAGATACCCAGAGTATAGATTCTACAGCAGACAGAACCCAGAGACAGAACCTTAGGGAACATACTATCTGGGCAGAGAAGAAGATACCAAGGAAAGATGAGAGGAGAGGTGTGAATAGACCACAAGATTGAAGGAGGCTAGGGAGAAGAGAAATTCACAACAGAAGTTGTCTCACTGATGACGGTGTCAAACACCACCGAAGTCTGAGCTAAGACAGGGCTTTACATGAAGGAGGCCTATGTCAATGGATGAGATACACTGATGTGATTAACCAGCAAACTGAGAATAAAACATTTAAGAAATCAAAGGTAGATTTCCCCCCTCCCCAATAAGTTTGATAATAAAAAAAAGAAGAAAAGTAACACTATAGGGAACTAGATTCTTAAGATTACTTGCTCTCGAGTCATACAGGTCTAGATTTGAGTCCCATTTTTGAAATTTGAGTAAGATTCAGTTTGCTCATCCATAAATGGAATAATAGTATTTGCCACACAGGATTATCCTAATGATCAAATGAAATACTTAACATAAAATGTGCAGTAGAGTGTCAGTAGATTGGGAGTACTCAGTAGTCTTTGGCGATTATTATTTTTTAACCGCAAGGGAGAATTCTGAGAAAGTTACAATACTGAAAATGCCAAGGGTGGAGCAGACTGGTCCAAAGGGAAGCAGACAAAGTTTGGACTGAGTGCCCGAGTGGAAAGCAAGCTCCAAGTGGGACGAAATAAAATTCTTTATCAGATAGAAGAGGCAAGACAGAAAATGAATGAAGATGCAGGGAAAATCTGATGTGGAAAGGAGAACCAGGAAAAACACAAACCTCAGATAACCTTGATAAATTAATAAAGAATCAGACAAGTTGTCTCCAGAGTGAAGAGAGTTAGGTCAGATACTTGAGGTAAATGGAAAATTTTGGAGCTAAAAATGGGGAGAAGAGGGCTTCGCTGGTGGCGCAGTGGTTGAGAGTCCGCCTGCCGATGCAGGGGACGTGCGTTTATATCCCGGTCCGGGAAGATCCCACATGCCGTGGAGCGGCTGGGCCCGTGAGCCATGGCCGCTGAGCCTGCACGTCCGGAGCCTGTGCTCTGCAACGGGAGAGGCCACAGCAGTGAGAGGCCCACGTACCGCAAAAAAAAAAAAAAATGGGGAGAAGAAACCAGGAGATAAATTCAAGTTGAGTACAAGTGTTTCTAATGGAGAGGGGCACCAAGATGAATTAGCACTTACTGAATTGGTAGGCGAATAAACTGGCCCACTGCCTGACATTTCCAGCAATAGTTTGCAAGCAGCAAGCAGAGAAACATATTCAGCGGCGGGAATTATCCAAGATTGAGTATCAGCGACACTAAACCAGAAAGAAATGATCCCAGGAAATCCCGCATTTTTGAGAGAGAGGAATCAGAGCCCACTGGACTGAACATAGTTGAAGTAGTTATGTACTGTCTATGAAAGGAAGATGTACTGTGAAAAAAGACAATGACTAGGGGACTGGGGGTCATGGTGAGAATAAAGAGAAATATTATTAGAAATAAGAGAAATGGGAATTTGATAGCTGTAGTCAGAGAAGAAATACTCAGAGGTTAAGTTCTCTAGAATGCATTTTTTGAAAAAGGTAGAATACTTTGCTTTCTAAAAGCATGAATATTTTCCCTATAAATGACCAAAGAGGTTACCTAAAATGCCTGCAGTGCAGGCTTTTAGAAATTTTTCCATTTCAGAAAATATGCCAAAAATTAGCACAATGCAAAAGCTAAATTTATTACTATCATGCAGCTGCCTATTATAAATGCCACGGAGAACAAGAAATGATAAATCGCTTTTGAAAGGGATATGGAAAATATAAAAGACCAAAACTACATTTTAACCTCATCTTTACTGTATGTAAAGACCTTTACAAAGTTTGTGTCTAATATTATCTGGAACGTTCATCAATTAAATTAACATTAAGTAAGTATTCATTTTGAATGGATATTCATGTCTAAAAAGGTCACAACAAATAACTTCCATAGAATAATATGCAATATTAAAGTGGGTTTTCATGAAAGGAACCTGCTAGAAATCCTAAAATTTGGACAAAATTAAGATAAATTACTTTAAAGAAGAAAACAAGACCAAAAAACTGGGGTGGGGGAAGTCGGCAAATGACCACAGTGGACACTAGAAAACGGTACTTCAAATGGCAGGAACAAGAAATATCTCAACAAAAACCACTCAGAGGCTCACAGTAGCATTCTCCTTCATGGATCTCTTTGAGAATATGGTAAAAAGCCCCGAATCTTCCACTCAGAAAATTAGCGATTAAGCACAAATGCAAATTTTTTCTTAAAACATCCGGGACCCCTAGCTTTCCATGAGCTCCTGAGCTCTGCTTTGTCACTCCCTGAACCCTGACTCACAATCTCCTCCTGTGACAAGCTCTGTTCCCAAGAAGTCACTGGATGATGCCCTCTGAAAATATCAGCAAAATTGTCTAATTCAAAGGGACGAGGACAAACTGGGAATCAAAAGGCCACAACAAGCACAAAGCTGATATTGCAGACAACTCTTTTCCTTAATTTGGACATGAAAGAGTTGGCCTTAAGGTGATTCAAATTTCTACCAGATTTTTTTTTAAAGATTTTTTTCATGTGGACCATTTTTAACGTCTTTATTGAAGCCGTTACAATGTTGCTTCTGTTCCGTGTTGTGGCTCCTTGGCCACTAGGCATGTAGGATCCTAGCTCCCCCACCAGGGATGGAACCCCCATCCCCTGCATTGGAAGGCAAAGTCTTAACCACTGGACCACCAGGGAAGTCCCCCAGATTTTTTAAATGATAGCATTTTAGTCATACATTTTCTTTGAGGGCATCGCTTGTTAGTCCCATAAATTTTAACAGAAAACATTACCTTACTGTTTATTATTTCAAGATATTTTATAATCAGAACTGCCTTTAACACAAGCAAAATGGACCCCTGCCCAGGGTACTGTTTTGGAGGACTTTTCACACCACAGAGAACATGCACTCAAATAATATTCTTTGGAAGCGTATGTGTGTGCTTCACGTGGGGTCTGATGGTCTACACACCAACATCCCAGGGAAAACATTTCTGCCCCTCTCCTAACCTATGTCCTCAAAACTAAAAGGGACTCTAAAAATAATAATAATAATAAATAAAAAGAGGAAAAAAAAGTTAGTCTTTCCTGATGCTATGTAGGTCTGTGCTTCTAGGGTACTGGATGAATTCGAAGCTACCAAAAGCTGCATACTATAGTATAATAATTGCTGTTTTCTCTGTCAACTCTTAAGTGCTACTTCACATTGTGAAATAAAATTCATATTTCATGGCAAGACAAAAAATTAAAATACAATAAAAATGTGTGAATGAGAAAAGTTGGACTTGAAGGATGGTTCATCTTTGTGTATTCTTCCAAAAGTAAAACTTTTTTTAAGCAGAAAATGTCCATGGTAGAAAAATTACAAAATTAAACAAAAGCAAAACCAAAGTAAAACCCTCATAAGCCAACCAAGCAACCATAATCTTTGCTGATAACTTGATACATAATTGTTTTCCAGAAATACATATACATACATGTATACACACACATGATCAAATGGTTCATAACTTGATGTTTACTTTTGAGAACTACTTCTGTATTTATATATATTAATGAAATCAAATTATTTTTAAAAATCAAAAGGGACTCATTCTAAATGTCATCAAGGTTTATAGTTTCTTCTACAGCTAGTATCAGAGATGGACATTGCTTTCGAGCTCAAAGAGGATGTGAATGGGATTAGTACTCTAGTAAAAGTAACTGTCCCAAATCTTTCCTCTCACTTGCTATGAATGCAATAAATTATTTCATGAAGGATCATTTCCCTAGTACTCCCAAAATACTAGAATATATTAGAATGAGAAATTTTATTTTATTAAAATATTTAATAGAAGAAAATTTTCAAAAGTTGATTTTTATTTTTTTTGCACACACACACACTGTATTTTATTTTTACGAGTGATAAACAGACTGACACCAAGCATTGTAAATGGATGACCACAACAAAAGCAACAATGATTGCAATTACCAAACACGAAACACACTCATACTATGTCATAATATTGACATTCAGTCCAGGAATCCTCCACTGTAACAGCTCCTTTACTTTGCAGTGAAAACTGATTTGTATATTTTTGCCTCTGAGTCCTTGTGGGATTTTTTTTATTATTATTCAAACAGAAAGTCACAAAAATTATAATCATCCTCATCAGTTCACTCAGTCCCATGTAATTAATTTTTTCTTTCATCTTGATCTTTTGTTAGCACTTTTATGAGTTCATCAGTTTTCCATTAGAGTTCTGAAAATGCTTATTCATTCAGTTCAGCAGTATAGTCAGTTACCAGAAACCTGTACTTGTCAGAGTCTTTTCCATGAATTCCTTGAAGATGAAACCCCTTTATAGGAACATATTTGCAAAAGCATCAGAGTACACCCAGAACTGTCTGTAAATGACAAAAGACTTAAAAATGACCATGGTTAAAGATCTGATG
The DNA here is from genome assembly GCF_003676395.1 of Aethalodelphis obliquidens. NCBI lineage: Eukaryota > Metazoa > Chordata > Mammalia > Artiodactyla > Delphinidae > Aethalodelphis > Aethalodelphis obliquidens. The sequence goes on along the minus strand of NW_020838000.1, from coordinate 4,296,193 downwards.
AAAGTTCATAATAATGCAATTGACAAGGAAATTTAGTTATTTCTGAGATATACATTTTTAAGTAGTAACTAGAATTATGACTTATAACACTATACCAGAACATATAAGGTTTTTAGAAACAAAAGTTGATTTTTAAATGTCACCTTTCCTTAAAGAATATTATTACTTTGTCTTTTACTTTTAATAGATAACTTTAAATACTTTTAAAGGAACAGAACTATAATGATCATATGTAAATGAATTTTTACCTTTTTAATATTTGCATTTATTTCTATTTTTGATGAAAAAAGAAATTTTGTACACTTTGAGTATAATTACTTTTTCATTGCTTAGATTATGTCTCTTACTACAACTAAAATCTATTATAATAATAAAATAAAGCGTTTTATTGAAACTAAGGCAAGAAAAATCAATTTATGGAAAAATATAATTGATAAATCATGCTGTGTGAATTGGTACAAAGATCCTGACTTTTATGTTTCACAAATTATACTTTTTGTCATTATTTAATATCATATTTCATCCTGTTTGGATTTTTACCCTAAATTTCGCCCTTTCTGATACTAACACTCCTGGCCTTCCTACACTGTTTTTTGGATTTTTTTTTTTCCATTTTCTGGTATCTTTGCCACCACTTTATGATCAACCTTTCATTTTCACTTTATTTTAAGCATGTTCCATGTAAATAACACATATCCCTTTTATTTTTAACCCTTTCTACAGGAATTTAGGCTATTTATATTTAATGCAATGACTTGACACTCTTCATTTTACTCCTTTCAACTTGCTTTATTACTTATTTCAAAGGCAGTTTCCTAATTATTTCTTTTACTTTCATTTCCTAGTATTAATAATTTACTATTCTTATGTTTCCTTGCTAAACAGGAAGATCTATTGGGCTTTTCTGTTCCTTTAATGGTCTCAATTCAGCTAATAGCTATCATTCCCTTACTGAGTTTCTTAATACAGCTACAATTCCTTTGTGTTAGAGTGTTATTCCCCCGACTAATACAAGCTGTTTATTCCACTGTTTCTCATCACTTCTTTTCCTCATCTCTATTCCCCTCACATCCCCCCATAAAATGAGAGTTTTAGAAAACTTCCTTCCTCTCCCAGCTCATAGTTTGTTTGTTTTTTCTGAGACTATTTAGTCCATCGAGGTCTGAGCTATTACTAAACTTGGTTATAGCATGTATCTTTTCTAGGGTCCTTCACTCACAATGACATTGCATGTATTTCCAGGCGATATATTTTTACCATACCTATATACCATTTCTCACCACTATTTTTTTACTCTCTTCTTTCCCTGACTTGTGCTACCTGTTGTTTGTTATTTATAGTCTTTTCTTAAAACACCTTCTTCAGAGAGGGACATAGCATATACTCTTTGAATTATTTATATCCTCAAATGTTTCCTCTCATCTAAATAGGGGAAGGATACCTTGACTGAATGCAGTCGTATTACACCGTAGCATGTTTCCCTGTGAAGTTTGGACACTATTTCACTTGACTGTATCTCACAGTGCTATAAAGAAGCAACACGATGAGTCTGACATTTTGGGGAAACTTGACTGGACTTTGCAGAATTTTATAAGGTTTCTCCCTTAACTTCACACATGAGGAACTTTATAGTCTATCCCAGCCTTTTCTCATCAACACAGCCCTTTCAATCTGGCCACTCTGCGATTCCTTTGGGTTAGTTGATTATTTAATCAACTCTCTTTTGTCTGTTTTTTTTCTGTCCCACTGGCATACCATTCTTTGCATAAAACATCTACTGCGTGATCCTCCAAGGCTCTTACAAATACTTCCTCACATGCTTATCCATCTTGTGCTTTGTGCTTCCATTTGCCCAACCATTCAGTGCTTTCCTTCTTCTTCAACTTTTTTCAGGAATTATCAAGCTCAAAAATATTTTTAAGCTCTAGATAGTCTTCACTCAAGCATTTCTGATTTTTTTTTTTTTTTTTTTTTTGGCGGTACGCAGGCCTCTCACTGTTGTGGCCTCTCCCGTTGCAGAGCACAGGCTCCGGACGCGCAGGCTCAGCGGCCATGGCTCACGGGCCCAGCCGCTCGGCGGCACGCGGTATCCTCCCGGACCGGGGCACAAACCCGCGTCCCCTGCATCGGCAGGCGGACTCTCAACCACTGCGCCACCAGGGAAGCCCTCTGATTATTTTTAATCGGGTTGTCACATGCCTCCCTAGCAGCCCTGTCTCCCTTGTCATTACTGGGGTATCTTAAACAGTCTTTTTCTCTGATGGGATCTGGAGGACTGTAGGTGACAGCCCTCCTTAAGATGGTGGAAGCAGGCAGTCTCTACCCTTAGGGCCAGGAAATGTGTAAGGGGCCTCAGCAGAGGCACTCTTTGGGTTCCTGGTCCTCCCGCATTCTTAGGGGCAGGAAAAACATGCCCAGCCTCTTTGTGGCTTACAGGAGAACTGGCACAGACATCTGGTTTTAACAGCAATCATTCCCACACCCACCCAGGTAGCCCTCGGGTTTCCGTCGGTCAAGCTCTTCCTAGGATGTATCCCTTTGTGGCCCTGGCCCAGGGCTCTCTGTTGCTGATTACAAGGACATGCTGGGACGTAGAGAGTGGACTTGAGGACAGGGGAAGGGGGAAGGGTAAGCTGGGACGAAGTGAGAGAGTGGCATGGACATATATACACTACCAAACGTCAAATAGATAGCTAGTGGGAAGCAGCCGCATAGCACGGGGAGATCAGCTCGGTGCTTTGTGACCACCTAGAGGGGTGGGATAGGGAGGGTGGGAGGGAGACGCAAGAGGGAGGAGATATGGGGATATATGTATGTGTATAGCTGATTCACTTTGCTATACAGCAGAAACTAACACACCACTGTAAAGCAATTATACTTCAATAAAGATGTAAAAAAAACCAAACAAACAAGGACATGCTGGGCTCATAACTGAGAAAACCTCTCCCATTATCTCTGATATTCATAAGGCTCCACAGGGTTTTATGAAAACCAGTAGATGAGAGTGGGGAATAGAGCAAAAAGTGGGTAAAATACTGGATCCGCCAGCCCCCCCACCTTGGCTTCTGCTCGCTAGCTGATTGCTGACAACGCTTATACGTGTGGTTATAACAACCATCTAGACCTGAAACCTCAAGAGTACAAAACTTCAAGAGTACAAGGCGGGGGCAACTGAATATGGAATTTAGCTAAAGATGGTTAATTTCTTCTTTTAAAGGGAGGGAGCACTAAATACTGTTTTAGTCTCAAAAATGATGAAAGACAGATTTTTACAAAGAGAAGCTAGGGCTTCCCTGGTGGCGCAGTGGTTGAGAGTCCGCCTGCCGATGCAGGGGACACGGGTTCGTGCCCCGGTCCGGGAAGATCCCACGTGCCGCGGAGCGGCTGGGCCTGTGAGCCATGGCCGCTGAGCCTGTGCATCCGGAGCCTGTGCTCCGCAACGGGAGAGGCCACAGCAGTGAGAGGCCTGTGTACCGCAAAAAAAAAAAAAAAAGAGAGAGAGAGAAGCTAAAACATAAATCTACAAAACAATATCGCTTACGGATAGAGATGCAAAATCATACACAAAATAATAAACTGAATCTGTTGTTTAACAATAAAAATTATAGCAGGTAACCTTCACTGTGTTATGAGTCGGGCAGTGTGCTAAGTGATGAGGATGAATCATTGCCCCCAACTGTCTAGAGCTAATAAGATATTTCAGTAAAGTGTCCATTTGTGAAATAAATACACACAATGTAATGACTCTTCTGTGTACTAAGAATAGGATTTATAACATAATGGAAGTCCATTCACAGTAGCAACACAAATAAAACCAGCAATAAACAAAAGAAATGTGCACAACTTAGGTGAAGAAATATACAAATTTGCTAATACAAAAGAAGAAAATAAAATGGAAAAACAATGCATGATCCTATGAGCAGTCTCAATATTCTAAAGATTTCAGCTCTCCCCGTATTATCTATGTATTCAGTACAAGCTCAAATTCCCAACAGCATTTTTTAGTGGAATTTGACAAGCTCATTCTAAAGTGCACTTGGAAAAGGAAATATAGGATGTAGCAAGAGCATTTTGGAAAGAGAAATCTTTTACTGCCCCCTACATGTCTTGCCCTCCACTCATCCTAAGTGTCTCCCCTTCAATACCGCCTCCCCTTTGATTTATCATCACCAATATCTATGCTGAGCATGAGACGGACAAAGTGGCTTTTTTAGAGACAGTAAAACATAGTGCGTAAAAGCAGAGATCTCAAACTGCCTGGGTTTGAATCCGACACGTACCAGCTGTGTGACCTCAGGCGAGTCACTTAACCTCTCTGTGCGTCAGTTTCTTCTAGAGTAAAAGGGAGATAAGAGTTATAATGATAATACCCACTTTGTAGATTTGTTGTGAGGATGAACTAAATGAAAAGGTAAAGTTCTTAGTTCAGTGCATGCCACAGAGAGCGACATAATTGTTAAATATGATTATTACTATAATAAATTCTGAAGAAAAGGAAGTCCAGGTGTTTTGGCCTTGAGTTTTTTTAGAAAATTGTTCCAAAATTTTTTACAGTTTGGGATGAAAAATAAGCTATTTAGAAACTGCTTAAATATGGTTAGGGATGCCGGAGTGCTAATGTACCCTTGTTCTTATTTTAGTGGGGGAAGGGGGCAGATGGACTAGGCCCTTGAATTGATCCTTTAGTTGTACAACAACAAAGTAAAAAATTTCTCCTAAAAAAAAAAAAAAAAACTCTCCTAAATGGCAAGTTCTGGAAATGTGCACTAAAAATCTTTATATCTGCATCGATACATGTAACCTGATAAAACTGGGCCATCTCACCCTGTCTTAAGGCCAGTCTCGGTATCATGAGGAATCGAAAAAGTAAAACATTTTTTTCTCTAAAGCCTAGTAGCTCTTAACTGAAAATCCTGTTGAGAGGTGGCCCAGAGGAAATTCACCAGATAACACAGGGCAGAATTTCCCAATAACCCTCATTATCCATCTCTTTCCCAAAAAAAGCACCACCCCTCGCAGTGGTTCTGTGATCTCCCCATTCTCACACACAGCCCACCACTCAGGTTCCCCTTCCTCTCGGCCTCTAGCTGCCAACTGCAAAGGGAGGTCCATCCCCATTCCCCCACTCCCTTCTCTTTTCCCCTGCCCACTCAGTTCTGAAAGTGCATGGCTCAAATTTGCCTCTTTGAATCTGGACTTAAGTCCGGATCTCCATTCAGTACATGACAAGGGGAAAGGCCATGGATACTTTGACTCTAATGATAGTGGTCAAATTTCCTGTCTGCATTGATTACACTGATTTGGGGGTAGACTTGGGTCTGAGATGTGAGGTGGAAACTCCCTTTCCCAAGCCCTAGAGAAACTGAGGGGCCCAAAATCCTGGCTAGACAGACGACACTGTCAAAGAAACTTCTGTGGTTAGGGGAAAGGGAGGGGTCTCTGGGCTTCAGGTAGTGTCACTCCATGGGCCACCAGAAAGCCAGCCAAGAGCCACGTGCAGATGCTGCGGCCCTGGGATCGAGCCCTTACCTGCCTCCTAGGCTTTGTCTGCATGTGGTTTAATTCTTTCCTATTATTCACAAGGAAAGTTTTATTAACGCCTATTCTCCTCAATGCTTTGGGCACTAAAGGGAGAGGTCTGAATCCACATACAGGGCGAGATAGAATGGGGTGAGCAGAGAGTAGAGGCAACTTAAGAAAGCAAGAAGAAACCAGCCAAGAATGGGACATCAGTACCAGATGGATGGTCAAGATATTTAGATGGATTGGTATTTTAAAAACAAAAGACAGCAACAGGAGCTTGGGATTAAAATACACACACTTATATATATATATATATACATATATATATATACACACACACACATATACATATATATACACAGCACAGGGAACTCTACTCAGTACTCTGTCATGACCTATATGGGGAAAGAATCTGAAAAAGAATAGATACATGTATATGTATAACTGAATCACTTTACTGTACACCTGAAACTAACACAACATTGTAAATCAACTGTACTCTAATACAATTTTTTTAAAAAAGAAAAAATAAATAAAAACCAAATAAATCTACTTATAGAAGTGTATAGATCCCAAGTGTTCAGCTTGATAAATGTGCACAGACTAAACACAGCCATGGAAGGAGCATCCAGTTTAAGAAATGGAACGTTCCCAGCACCCCGGAAGGTCCCTTTCTGCTCTCTTCCAATCACTATCCGACCCATCCAAGGGACAGACAGAATCAGACCGTGTATAATCTTCCGTGTCTGGCTCTGAATCAATATTTGAGATTCTTTCCTAGTTTGTATGCAATTGTCCATAGCGCATGCCTACTGCTTTATAGCATCAAGAAACCATTCTTTAGGAATAGTCAGAAATATGTGAGAAGAGGAAAGTGATAAAGTATTGCATTTGCTATCGTGAAGCGGGAAAAAGGAAGGTGTCACCTGGCTACTTAAGAGGAGAATCACGTCTTTTATTAAATATTCCTTTCTTGAAAAGGGGCCGGTGACTGTGTAGACCGTGTTACATGAATTATTTCATTTTGTCCTCACAATAATCCTATAAATTATGTTGATAATGACAATGCCACTGCCCATTTTAGAGATTAGAAAACTGAGGCTTAGGAAAGTCAAGTAAACAAGGTCACACTACTTATAAGGAACAGTAGAGCTGAGATTCAAACTTTGGTAGCCTATTGTGAGTCCTCACTAAAAGATACCTGTGATATCTTTGTGATAAACTGCATTACACACTGAAACATAATACGAAATTATTCCCCAAAGTTAAGCTCCGTAGGATGGGCTGATCTGAGAGCCATACCCACAGCAGCTTGGTTACTAAATACAAAAGGACCACCTAAAGTCAAGGTTTTGGCTTATTAGAAAAGCAGCCCCATGAAGTGATATGATTTTATCATATCACATAAAAACAATATCATAAAATTCCAATGCAACATCATACATTGGTTTTTATTAGTTAACTTTTATGGAGATTTTGCCTGAGGAAAAAAAGGAAACTTAGGAGAATAAAACACATGAAGTATTTGATACTCTTTATTCTCACCTATGCCTGCATTTATCATAAGGCTGAAAGTAAGTTGATAAAAGCAGCTGGCGTGCCAGAAAATACGCTATTACCTCACGTGTAAACTCCCTGTGCCATTTACAAGGTTCCAGGTCTTTTGCTTTGTGTCATTAACACCTTGCCTCTAGGGGCCAGAGGGTCAGTGGATGGAAGTGAAATCCAGATGGTTTATTTTTGAAACCTATTTTAACTTCTTGTAAAAATAAATAAATGGGGAAAGTGCAGAGATTATTGGTCAACATGAGGTCTGGAGACTGAGTTTCTTTTCATCACTCATCCTCCCTCATTTGCAAGTCTAATTGAGAACAGGCCACAAAATTCAATTTGAAAACTGGTGGTCTGGAGTGTTAAATTTTACAAGCTGAATGATGTAGGGACAGCTTTACCCGCAAAGAGAGTGGGAGAAAGCCTCGTCTTTCAGATGACAATTATTGGACAAGGAGAAATCTAATTTCCTAAGTTAAATTTTCAGTAGGGAAAACCAAAACATGTGAAAGCTTACCTCTTGGTTTTGTCTCTGAGCTCTACGGGTACACATTAGCTAACCAAGCCTGGGGGGTGGGGCGGGTACAAGCCTTCCAGAAAACGGTGACAAACGATGGACCAGCACACTGAAAACCGCATCGAGCCACATTTTTGTGCTTCATTTCAGGGACTCCAAGCATTTCCTGAAGCCTAACACAAATCTGCATGGAAACCCACCTACCCGGTGAAGAATTTCTTCTCTCTGCGGAGATCTCCATGCCTAGTTTGCCCGCCCGGAAGCAGACTGCCCACTGCATGGCAGATGGAGAGAACCTGATGCTTTTTTTTTTTTATTATTGGAGTGTAGTTGATTTAGAATGTTGTGTCAGTTTCAGGTGTACAGCAAAGTGGTTCAGTTATACATATACATATATCCATTCTTTTTCAGACTCTTTACCCATATAGGTTATTAGAGAATATTGAGTAGAGTTCCCTGGGCTATATAGATAACCTTGTTGGGTATCTATTTTATATACAGTAGCGTGCATATGTTAATCACAAACTCCTAATATATCCCTCCCCTGCCACATTTCCCCTTTGGTAACCAAAGTTTGCTTTTGAAATCTATGAGTCTGTTTCTGTTTTGTAAGTAAATTCACTTGTATCATTTTTTTAAATTAGATTCCACATATAAGTGGTATCACATGATATCTGTCTTTCTCTGTCTAACTTCACTTAGTATGACAATCTCTAGGTCCATCTGTGTTGCTGTATGTTTTAACTAGGCTCTAGGTCAGAGTAAAGGAGACATGGTTCAGCAATGCTGTGCAGAAGTGATGCACCGCCTTCGCCCCTACGCTTTGTAAATGCTGTCCTTAGACAGAAAAGAACATTGCTGTCTTCAGGCATTTCTCTTCATTTTGTCTCTGTTTCAACAGTTTAAAGGATAAAAAAAGAACCTAATCATTTTAATATGAAAACATCCATCATCTGGGAGAAAACTCCGAAAAGACAAGGGACATTTATTGAATTGCTGGTATGTGGTGAGCACTCTTCTAAATATATTTCTTTTCTGTCCCTTTTTTTAATGTTTGTTTTCCATTATCTGAGTCTTTTACAAATGCCTTTTGTTTAGGTTATGTTCCTTTTCACCTGATAATTTCTGACTTTTAATGTGTTTAACACCCTTACATCCTATGTGATTACTGATCCATTTGGACTTTAAAAATATATATATTATTTCTTGTCTCTTGCTTACTATATCCACTTTCACTACCTCTTTTTTTTTTCATCCCTCACTTCATGCTTCTGTTGGATTGATACATGTTTACAGAATCCTTTTTTCTTCTTTTCTACTTTGGAAACTCTATATTACATGTCTATTATTTTAGGGATTATCATTAATTTCATAATTCATATTCTTGGTTATAAATGAGTCTGCTGCAGTTAAATGATTCAGTATTTCTATACTCTGGGTGTTAGCACACACTAACTATACACTGAACACCTACCTGACCCATTTTATTACTTTTACTCAACCTTACCTGTTTTGTAAGTTTTTAAAAATGTTAATAAAAAAGAGTTAGTTCAACTTCCAGTTTTGAAATAAATATCATGGAGATGTCATTGGCAGCACAGTAACTATCATTAACAATACTATATTATAGATTTGAAAGTTGTTAAGAGAGTAGATCTTAGATATTCTCATCACAAGAAAAAAAATGATTCTAGTGTGGTGATGGATGTTATCTAGACTTATGATGGTGACCATTTCATAATATATTACAAATGTTGAATCATTATGAAATGAATATAATGTATGTCAAATATATCTCAATAAAAATGAATTAAAGTTACTAATATTTTATCACTTTCTATACTCACTATTTCTCACAAGCCATGCCTTCCTCTGGTCCACTGTCCATGCTGACGTACATCCCTCAAGACCCCTTAGCGAGGATCTCTGGACGTTAAACCAATTAGATGTTGTTCATTTGACAATATCTTTTTCCTTATTCTTTTTCCCTCCTACTTGAATAATGGTTTAGTTTGGTACAACGTTTTTAGATTGACTGTAATTTTTGCTCACTAATTTAAATGTTACTCCATCATCTGTGCCCTCCAGAGTAACCCACTCCCGATACAACTGGTATTTCCTAGGTAACCTGTGGGATGCAGTCTAGCAGTTTTAAAGTTGTTCTCTTTATACTTGAGGTTCTTCAAGTTCACTATAAAGTTCCTAAGTATGTACTTACTTTATTTATCCTGACCATTACCTGATGTACCATATTGATGTCACGACACCTATCTTTTTTTTCAATTGTAGAAAAATATTTTGCTAACAGCTCTTCAAATATTTTCTCTACCATTCCCTGTGATATTGTTTCTTGGAACTCTTGCATAAGAGTAAATATTATACAGACTAACCCTGTCCACTAGATATGTAATGCAACCCATACTTAATTTAACATTTTTCTTATGCAGTCACGTTAAAAAGTAAGAAGAAACAGACGATGTTAATTTTAGTAATACTCTTTTACACAATATGTCCAAAATATTATAATTTCAACATGTAGTTAACATAAAGATTATGAATAAGATATCTTACATTCTTCCTTGGAACCTGGTGTGTATTTGACACTTACAGCACATCCCAATTTGGACTAGACAGATTTCAAACGCTCACAAGTCACTAGTGGCTAATAGCTACCATATTGGTCAGCTTGGGTTATAAACCCTAAACTATCCTCTGTGTCTCCTAACTGCTCTTTTGTATGTTTATCTCCCTGTCTATCTGTATGGCAAACTGACTGATTCTCCTTTACATTAAGCTTAGACTAGTATTTATTCCACCTATTGAGTTTTTCTTTCTTTCAATGACAGCGTGTTTTACATCCAAAATTTCTAATTGATTCATTTTTACAGGAACTTTTCTTATATCACTTCTGCCTGCTTTTACTTCATACTTTCACTTTTAATTTCCAAAAGAAATTAAGCCTGCATTTCTCCGTCTGAGCCTTCAAACATGTTTATTTAAAATCTTCATCAGACTGTTCCATAAAATCAGTTTTATCTGGAGTCAATTCATGTACTGACTGTTGGGGTTAGTGTTTTATTTTTTGTTTTTACCGTCTTTCTTGCAGTTAGAGTTATTCAAGGGTTTTGGAATTTAGATTTGCTGGATCATTTAGGCTGGAGCTTATCTGTTGTTTAATTTGTTGGTGACTTCACTCTTATTCTTATAACAGTTTTGACCTTGTCTCCATCCCTGGGATTCTTAGTTGAAATTCAAGTCTTTTTTTTTTTTTTCCTTTAACATCTTTATTGGAGTATAATTGCTTTACAATGGTGTGTTAGTTTCTGCTGTATAACAGAGTGAATCAGCTATAAGTATACATATAGCCCCATATACCCTCCGAAATTCAAGTCTTACAGGATCGGTCACGGCTCCTCTTCTGCTACGACAGTCTCCTAGCTAGCCCATGAGCTTCTTTTCACCATAATGTGTCTGCACAAATGCATTCCCAGCACAAGAACAGTGCCTGACACGTGATAGGGGCTTGAGTCTTTATTGAATTAACTATTGAATAAATGGAGAGCCCAATCAAATCCTTGCTTTGGATAGGAAGCACAACCACTCCAACATTTAGATGCAGAACTCAGAAGGCCCAGTGTCTGCCTCTTTTCTGGTCTGTGGCCATGTTTACCTTATTGTGTTGCTACACATGTCATATGTATATTTGCTCTCTCTGTAAATAGCATTTCTTTGGTTTAGTGTGTTTATTTATCATTGCTTTGTATTTGCAGCAGAGAAGATTTACTGAAGCTGAAACTCCAAGTGCCGACTTTACTATAAATTGATTTAAGAGCAAACTATTCATTACGTAGTCCTATGACAAATATTTCAGCGTCTTTACTCTGGACTTCAGTAATGCTGCCCATTTATTATTTTTTAGTTCATGTCAGGTTTTATGATGAAAAGGCTCATTCAGGTTATGCAGTATGAGTGGCTGTCAAGTCCTGTCTACGTAGGACTGTCCATGAAAACTCACTAATCAGAATAAATAATTTATAAGAAGCATGTATTTCTCAAACACTCATTTAATAACCTACCTTTATTTTAGCAATTAATATAAATAGATTATATTAATAGAAACTGTAATAACTGTTCTGCATATAATGTGAATGAAGGAAAAAACCTTTATAATGAGATATTTACTAACAGCTACACATAATTATAACATGACTAAAAGCTTACTACTATTATTTCATGAAATTAAGTTATACAAAATATACCCGTAAAGCACCAGTTTTGTCATTAATACTCGGGGGGGGGGGTTTAATCACATCACAAAATTTCAGACATAGCTCTTCCCAAAACAGAATCGAAGATGGCCTCTAGAAAGGAGAAAGAATAAACTCTGGGAAGGGTACTTTTAGCTAGAACTCAGAATAAAATTTGTATCAGCCAAAGGCTACCTATATGTTGCCCTATATGTTTGCTAGGAATTACTTGAGAAGCACTACTGATCCACCTACGTTTTTCAAAATTCTCCTAAGAAAGGAACATCGTTAAAATAGTAATGATAATGATTAAATTTGTAATTATCAGATTCAAAAATCGTATCATTTGGGTTTAGGTAACTTCTAAATTCTGTAGCTCTGGATCCATGCACTTGATTTAAAATTTGTGGTCTCATTTTTCTAAGTATCAACTATTAGATTTTTATTTGAAACTTATTTGCTTGAAAAATTTTAAGCCTGCAGAAAATGTAAAAGAATAATGCAGCGATTACTCATGAAATCTTCAAGTTAATCTAGTTGTTAACGTTTTACTAGTCATGAGGCTAGCAGTCCTTTCCACTCCTTCTGAAATATATCTTGTTCTAACCTTTAACATTTTATTTTTCCATATTGACTAAGAGAAGATCCATTAACACTTAGTTGTACCAATGTTCAGGATATGTTCATTATTTTTGCCCAGCACCCCAATACTTGCCTCCATGACTACAAGTTGACCTGAGGGCTAGGCAAATTCCATTTCAGAACTACAACTATAATGCCAAGTTTATTTGTAAATCAAGTATTTCAGTTCCCAGAGACTAATTAACAGGTTTTCATCTAGTATGGCCTCACAGATTGAAATGAACTTTTTTTTCCTACACACAAGGAATATTAGCCTGAAAACTGATTGAAGATATGAGTTATGAAAATGATTTCTATAGGAACAAAATAATTTGAAGACTATTTGATATTAGTCAAAGAAGAAGGAAGGCATGGCAGCTATATCTTATGAGCTGAAGTCAATAAGGGGAAAATAGGCTTATATTAAAAGATAACAGGGTGAATTTTAAAAACTGAGGAGTAATAGGATAAAAACGGATTAGAAAGGAACCAAAAATGCAATCGCAGAATTACAAAGTAAATTAAAGGTAAAAAAAGAACTTAATTCATTTTTCAGATTGTGAATGCAATTTATACGGAAAACTAAGATAAGAATTTGACTCAGCCTGTGGAAACAAATGGTTACGGAAGAAAAAAAATGAGGAAAACAGTTTTACTACAAAGGGCTAAGAATAGGATTCAGACTAGGAATTTAGATGTTTCTGAGAAATTAACCAGCATATTAGAGAAGTATAGTCAAGCTTCTCTCTGATACCATTCCCCTTCTGGGGAAAGAACTTCCTTCATTAGCCCTTCTGCCTGCTGGAAACAGATTCTCTTAGATCTTCATAAGAGGATGTCTATTTCACTTTCATTCTCTTTTTTTATTGAGGTATAATTGACATATAAAATTATATTAGTTTCAGGTGTACAATGTAATGACTCAATATTTGCAAACACTTTCACCTTCATTCTTGTATGATGTATTTGCTGGATACAGAATTCTAGGTCAGCAGGTCTTTTCTTTTAACACGTTGAAACGTTGTGCCATTTCGTTCCGACTCCCATGATTTCTGATTAGAAATTTACTGTAATTTGAATCAGAATCCCCTAATAGGTTTTTCTCTGGTGGCTTTTAAGATTTTTCTTTGCCTTTAGTTTCCAGCAGTATGTATATGTACATACTGCTGGAAACTACTTTTCAGTACTGTTCCATATGTCCCTAATGGTCTGTTCATTTTTGTTTCTCAATCTTTTTTCTCTATGTTAATTGAATTGGATAATTCTTATCAATCTATCTTTAATTTTACTTTACAGTTTCTTCTGTCATCTCCATTCTGATATTTAGCCCATCAAGAAAGTTTTAATTTGCTTAAAAAAAAAAAAAAAAAAAAAAAAAAAGTTTTAATTTGGCTATTTTATGTTTTAGTTCTCAAATTTCCCATTTGGTTCTCTTCAGACACCCTCTATTTTCTTTCCTGAGACTTCCTACATTTCCGTTCATTTCCATACGTTTCACTCTGACTCATCAGAGCATATTTATAACAGCTGCCTCTCTGTCACTGAGAAGAGAACCCCTTCCACACTCCTCAGTGCTAACCAGATGATTTCTCCTGGCACTCTCTCCATCTGTGCTGATGCAGACACCCAGGTTTCCGAGGGCCGTGGGTGTAGCCTGGTAGATCCCAGAGAGAAGAAAATTCTGGTCTTACCCCAGTCTGTCCACTATTAGACTTTTCTTAGTCCTCAAATAGTTACTCTTGCCAGGTTTTAGAGCTACCTTCAGTGGAGGGACAGAGGAGACTATGCTTATTTCATCTTGCCTGTGATACATCCTTTTACTCTGGGCATCAATATATTTAAGGTAAATGCAGGTGGACAATTTTTATCTATTTACTCGGGTAGTTCTCTTAAATTTATTGTTATCACTGATACATTTGGTGTTAAAGGGACTATAACCTTCAAACTATTGTTTAATTTCTATTTGTTCTGCCTGTTCTATGTCACTTTTTTTCCCCTTTACTTGCCTTCTTTGAATTCATTCTTCTTAATAATCAACTTTTCACTCCTACTGGCTTTACAGTTCAATATTCTTTTATTACGTGTTTAGTGCCTATCACAGAGATTAGGGGAGTATTATTGACTTCTCAAATCCTAAGAATGAAAGGACTTTAGAACATTTAAACTCCATTAAGATTCCAAATTATTTATATATAAATATGCATATAGTCATGCTCTTTGGTATCTACCCAGAACAGCAGTTTATTCATCAATTCCCCTACTGAAGGACATCTTGGCTGCTTTCAAGTTTTGGCAATTATGAATTAGGCTGTTATAAATATTCCTGTGCAGGTTTCTGTGTGGACATCGGTTTTCAACTCCTTTGTATAAACACCAAGGAGCACCGTTGTTGGATCATACGGTAAGAGTATGTTTGGTTTTGTAACCAAAGAAACTGCCAAAGCGTCACGCAAAGTGGCTGCGCCATGTTGCATTCCCACCGGCCGTGATGAGGGTTCCCGTTGCTTCACATCCTCGCCAGCACTTGGTGTTGTCAGTGCTGTGCAATCCGGTCATTCTAATAGGTGTACGGGGGTATCTTATTGTTTTAGTTTGCATTTCCTTGATGACACGTGATGTGGAGCATCTCTTTTGCCATCTGTATATCTTCCTTGACGCGGTGTCTATTAAAGGCTTTGGCTCGTTTTTTAAGAGAATGGTTTGTTTTTTTTACTGTTGAATGTGAATAGTTCTCTGCATATTTTGGATAATTGTCCTTTATCAGATACGTCTTTTGCATATATTTTGGCTGTTCTCATTCTCTTGACAAATCATATCTTTAAATCATGTGTATATCTGAAATCCTAAATACGTTACTATTTCGAAAAGCCAATGTAATTTACTCACACTTTACCTAACTGCTGTTCATTTCTCCTTTAGTTCATGTTTATTCTCCTGTATCTCCAAGGATCCTGTACCCGATATCATTTTACTCCTGCCTGAAAAATATTCCCTAGTATTTTTTCAGTGTGAGTGTTCTGGTGATGAAAGCTCTCCACTTGCTTGTCTAAAAATGTCACTATTTGACAACAATAATTGAAACATTCTCTCAGGAATATAATTCTCGTTTACTTCACAACATTAAAGATGTTATTCCATTGTTTTCAATTTCACTGGTGAGAAGGCAGGTGAAAGTTTATTATTGCTCCTTTAAAGACAGTCTTTTTACTCTGGCTGCTTTTAAGATATTTGTGTTCATATTTGCTTTTTAGCAGGTTTATCGTAACGTGCATCTACGGGTTTTCCTTTGTAATTCTTGGTTAGATTTCCTAGTGCTCCTTGAATCTATCGTTTAATGCATTTTATAAATTTTGGAAAATTCTTAGCCAATATTTCTTCAAATACTGCTTCTGCTCTATTCTGTCACATCTTTCCCCCGAGACTCCAATTACATATTCGTTAGACCTATTTACTGTATTCCATACATTTATTATTCTCTTTTCTATCTTTGGTATCCTTTTCTTGTGCTTCATTCTGGATACATTCTAAACCATCTTCCAATTGGCTAATTCTCCTTTCCCATGTGTCTTCTTACTCTTAAAGTCACTAATTGCATTTATTTGGATTTATTTCACGATTTTCCATTAACCAAAATTACAACCTTCTGTTCTATGTCCTTAAATAGACTGAATTGCTTTAGAGTTGTGCCTGATCACTACATTATCTGGATTCCTACTGGCTATGTTTCCTCCTGGCTCTTCATCACATTGTCTGGTTATTTTTTTTATTTTTATTTATTTATTTTTTTAATTTTTTTGCAGTACGCAGGCCTCTCACTGCTGTGGCCTCTCCCATCATGGAGCACAGGCCCCGGACAATGAGCAGGCTCAGAGGCCATGGCTCACGGGCCCAGCTGCTCCGCGGCATGTGGGATCTTCCCGGACCGGGGCATGAACCCGCGTCCCCTGCACTGGCAGGCGGACTCTCAACCACTGCGCCACCAGGGAAGCCCTGTCTGGCTATTTTTAGATTGACTGCAAGATATTGCACATGGAAAACTGTGGCCATTATTTGAAGTCTAATAGGATGTTATCACTCTACAGAGAGACTTTACTTTTATACCTGGCTGGTGGCAAGAGTCCTAGCCATCCTAGATTACCTCAGTCCAGTCCAGGATTGAGATGATTCAAAGCTGGTCTTTAGCACTTGTGGGGACTGGTCAATTCTGGATTTGCATTTACTTCTAGGGTCTGGTCCTGGAGGACTCAAAGTTCCTGAGACTCCAATTTTTGTTAAAGCTCTTTTTACCTCTCAACCCCTCAGCTTCTTCTTTTGGAGCGACCAAATGTTTCTCAGGAAAAGGGGCCCCAGGGCTAGACTTGGTCCCCTGGGCTTTCTTTTCCTCCAAGTTTCATAATTCTTTCATTCTTTGATTATTCTTGAATCCCTCAGATTTTTTCCAGTTTCATATTTGTCCTAGGAGGATGGATCCTAATTATCTAGTCCACCGTCTAGTGGTGGACTAGATTATCTAGTGGGAAGTAGAATTCTCATAAGTTTTATTTTCTTCATGATTCTTTTCTGCATTAATCAAATTCTCTATAGTGAGCACATATCTTTTGTTAAAGAACCAATAAATCCAGTCAACAAATATTAAGCAGCTTCTGTGAGCCAAGCAGATTTCTAGATACTGGCAATGGCAACAGTAAATGGAAAAGGTTTCCTGCTCTCCTAGGGTATTATCCTTTATAATGAATATAAAATATGACCATAATATATGAGAAAGAGCCCCTGTGATCCGGGAGCTGGGCCCTGGCATGGCTACAAGTTGACCTGGCTCTCACGGGTAGGGCTTGTTCTCCTGTGGAACGTAAATAATTTCACAGACCGTTGGTTATCAGATAAGGCCACTCTATAATCATGATGGTTCCAGACAAAAATAAGATCACTCCATAATGTCTGAACACAGACAAATAATGAACAGTGTCAAACTGCAAAAATGGCCACTCTCCTGGCTGATGTGAGAGACTGTTGCTTCTTCACCAATTACAGCAACAGTCTCTGTCTGGTCTTCCCTCCTTCTAGAAACATTTCTTAAGATAATCATAGAATTAGCCCTGCTTCCTGACAGCACCCAATTCAAAGCAAAGCCTTCGTTGTTTAAACCCTCCTCCAAATCACCTAACCAAAGCCTAAATCCTATAATCAGTCCTTTCTAATACCCTGTTCTACTCCTTTCTAATGCTGTCTTACTCAACAGTTCCCCAAGTAATATATTCTTCCTGACTACACCAGGTCATAAACCCAACTCGTTCAACCACAGGTATGTTCCTGGGGGTCTCTGACATATGTAAACATATGTGTAGAAGTAAAACCACAAGAAAACGAACCCAAAAGTGTGTTGTAGTTATTTCTGAGGAAGATCTTTTTTTTTCTTCTTTCATTTTCCAGATTTAAACATGTATGTCTTTGCAAATTAAAAAAAAAAAAAATAGGGCTTCCCTGGTGGCGCAGTGGTTGAGAGTCCGCCTGCCGATGCAGGCGACACGGGTTCGTGCCCCGGTCCGGGAAGATCCCACATGCCGTGGAGCGGCTGGGCCCGTGAGCCATGGCCGCTGAGCCTGCGCGTCCGGAGCCTGTGCTCCGCAACGGGAGAGGCCACAGCAGTGAGAGGCCCGCGTACCGCAAAAAAAATAGTTTAAATTTGTCAATCTGTGAACCTTTAGTAGATAGTATTATGTAAATGTGTATAGAATCTCTCATCACATATTTTGCCTGGAATGCAGTAGCCTTGTGTTGTCTGCCAAAATGAAAATACTACGAATATCTGGGTGGTGAGTTTTTGGATAATTTATATTTTCACTTTGGGCTATTCTGAATATCCTAAAATGTATACATACTTAGTATTCAGAGTCCACTAAAACAATTCAACTCTATTTAAAACACTATCTGGCACTGTTATAGATTAAATACACTAAATTACTGATTTAGATTAAATTAAATACTAGGAAAGAATATGACTAATCCTCCCCTTCAAAGGAACCCAGACAATGTGTCTGTCTCCTCACTGGATAAGGTTCACACAGTAAAACTGCTGGCCTGAACTAGAAAGCTACAATAAGGAATTAAATAAAATTCAGAAAATTTAAAACAGTTTTAAAAAGGTCTAGTCCATTCTAATGTAATATAGACTTTTAAGTAAAATACGTAAAGTAGAGCCGTCCTCCTAGGGTAATAAGTGAAATAGTATTGAAACTTGCATTACACCAAACCTAATTTTGTTTTTATCTGTTGGAACTCAAAAACCATCCAACTGTATCAGAGTTTTATGGCACTGACTTATTCAGCAGTAACTCTAAATCACTGTGTGCCTTTTAATTTTTTTTTTTATTGGTCTTAATGACACATAGGCTATTTATATACGCCATGCGACTTTTGCTGAAGAAGTCTCTAAGTTACTATTTTCAAAAGTTAAGCTGGTGACCTAACAGGGGAAATTAGGTATTTTTATCTCATCACATATGACAGCTATTTTCCACAGCATATTATCAAGTGCTTCACTACTTGATATCCAAGTTCATATTTATACCTGGCAAGGTTAAATACCAAACTAGACTAAAATTGTTTCTGTATTATTATTATGAAAAAGAAACTATTTTATGACAGCATTCCTAAAAACAGAGCCACGTTTTACCCCAAATCTTAACATAACGTGGTTTAGTAATCTTGAAACACTGAGCTTGAATATGTAGGACCAGAGTGCTCAAGGGAAATAACACATGTGCCTAAAGTGGTTTATTACAGACATAATGGTGATAAGTGACAGCCTTCAAACCATGGTGCAAACAGTGCTTTAGTTTCCTGTGGAAAAAACCTTTGTGTTAGTGGGGAGGGGATATCTTATGCACCTTTAATGAAAACCCCTAGTAGTTTTCTCTGCCTATAATGATTCAAATGAAGAGTCTTCAAAACACATTCATTTGCCTGCTACTAAAGAGTGGAAAGTCATTAAGAATGGCACATTTGGGAACACTTTGTAAATCATTCTAATGATGTTTTCTGAAGCACTTCAACATTTGGAAATAAAACTTAACTTTTTCCGTGACACTTCTTTTCTAACGTGCTGTACTCACTATAAGAATGGGTAGTTCCACACATTTTATCAGAACTAATATAGTTAAGATGCTTGCTTGGTATTACAAACCTACCCCAAATGACCAATTCACTCAATGGTTACAGAAGAGTGGACAGATGTGACATGTACTTTAAAATGTTTGTTGATTTTAAGATGAGACCGATGCTGATAGAAATTAAATAGCAGACATAATGAAAAGGTTCTATTTTCTCAAACTTCCTCTTCCCTTATCCTTTTATATTTGTAGGGATTCATAGCATTTCAAAAGGACAGGCGAGGAATGATCCCACACTAGCTTCATATCTGCAAGATGATACGAGAGCCCTAGGGATGACCAGAGCTATCCCAGGTTGACATCCAGTTAATAATGAACATTAACTCGGAGGTGACCTGGCCTCATGGAAGTACAGACAGCGAATCCTCTGACTTTAACAACTAACTTTCCATACAGCAAGTTGACTAAATAAAGAAAAGACACAGCCTCTTTCTGAACATGAGTTGGAGTTGCCACAGGATAGGAATTCTGTCTCATCTACACATCGTTTGTCTCAGAACTTCTCATAAAATGTTGCAAGCATAGAAATGTCTTGTTAAAATTTGGTTGAAATATTTTTCTAATAACTTGGAAAACTGGAGATGGTAGGTGAAAGTTAGCTATTAACACTGAAGAGAATGTAGCAATGTAGAATGTAGGTTCTTTTTAAGTAATTATCTTAAATAATTTCTACTTAGTGCATGCTTAATTTTACATACAGTATAAAACATGACTAAAGCAAATGACACTTTGAATATTCTATCTTCTGAGAAACACTTTGGTGAATATACGCTTTCTACAGAAATTTCTAGTTAAGTAATTCCGAGAGAGACAGAAACAAATGAGAGAAAATCTCTTCGTTTTGATAACACAGAATTTCACAGCAGTTTAGCAATTCAAGATCTGTGTAGGTGCAGATTGAATTTTCACTGTATGGAAAGAAGTGTGAAATGTGATTTTTACAATGGATAAACAAAGAAATGACAAAAATATCAATGTAGAGTGAATGGAAACTGATGCTAACTCAAGAATAAGTTGAATACAAACGGCTGTAGCTACTTGTCCTTTCTAGTTTGAGAAGTGCTTTGAGAGTACAGAACACAGCAATACTTTTAGGCCTGAAATTCATTATGAAGCAATAGGAAAAGAATGTAAAGGAAACAAAGATAGTAGGAAGCAAAACAATGTTTACTGGGCTTTTAAAAAAGAAATATTGTCAATGTTTGAATATGTGTGTAGATACATATATAGAGACACACATAAATATGTGCACACACATATACATGCATTATGCATGTATATGTGTTTTAAAGTATATGCTATAGAAAAACAACAAGGACTTACTGTATAGCACTAAACAACAAGGACTTACTGTATAGCACTATACTTATATTTTGTAATAACCTATATGGGAAAAGAATCTGAAAAAGAATATATATATATACACACATATATATATATATATATACACACACATACACAAATGTAACTGAATCACTTTGCTGTAACCTGAAACTAACACAACACTGTAAATCCACTCTATTCAATAAAAAATTAAAAAAGAATAAAGTATGTTCTCCTGCATGCTGCCTTGCTTAGAAACTGCCCTTCCCTGTTTCGTTATCTTTCCATCATTTGTAAAGTTGAGTAGTTTTTGCTGAAGCCCAATAACTAAATACTATAAAGGCTTGATACCACAAAACAAAGACATTGAAATAGCCAACGTACAGAGCTAGACTACTTGGAAATTAGTCACTGTTATGTTGGTATAACTCACTCTTGTCCATATCATTCTCTCGCTTTCTTTGTAAACAGGGCCTGGTCTTTTTAGCTTAACTAATATTTAACAAATACATACTCTGTGCCTTACAGTATGGTACGTACTGAATATCCAAAGATTATTTAACCATCTCTACCCACAAGGGGCTATTACAGATGGAAAGTATGCAGGACAGAAATATGAGCTGAAAGCTCTCAGGATACTCAATACATGCTAGGTATGAATCTGCTACTTTTCTACTGACCCCTTCCATCTAGTGTTCAGACATAAATAAATGTCTCTCTCTAAAAAAGAAAGGTGTGTATCCAAGATACTCTTCTAAGATCCATTTTCCTTTCCCAGGTTTCTGGAATGAATGCTTACCTGCTCTGTTTGCTCACTCCCTAGACATCCATACACTGGTTTCTGGACTCAGCATAGTGAAATATCACCAGAAAGATCAATCTAGTGAAAATTTCTGCAATTTTCAATACTGTTCAACATTCACCTTTTTTTTTGTTAACTCTCCCCTCCGAATCTCTGGTTCTCTGAGTTTCTCCTCCCGATTCTCTGAGCACTTCTCTATACCATTTGTTGCTCTCTCTGTGTCTTCTACTTTCTGGAAACATTTTTCAAAGCTGATTCATCAGTTACATACTAATACTCCTTCCCTCTCGACTTCATAAAAATCAGCCATTTTTCATAAGCTCCATGAAAATTCTATTTAAAAAAGTAAAGTATAATTTAAACATTATCTGTGAATGAAAATGGAACACTACCCATTTGGGGAGACATTCAGAATTTTGCTTATCTCAAGGTTGTTGTTGGGATTTCCCTGGTGATCCAGTGGTTAAGACTCCACACTTCCAATGCAGGAGGTGCAGATTGGATCCCCGGTAGGGGAACTAATATCCCACCCACACACCCCGCAGCGTGGCAGAAAAAAAAAATTATTCTTACGAAAGATGGATTTAAATTAAACAAAATTATAAGCAAGCCTGTGAAACTGCTACTTGGGTAACAAACGTCTGAGCTGTGTTAGACCAGAAAGAGTAGGTCCAGGTTCTAAAATTGGAATGAATGAAGATGTACACCCAGGCCAAAATTTGCTTTCACTTTCTACTCAAAAACACAATGTGAATAGGCCATGAGATGCAGAGTCAAGGGCATGATAGGTCCCTCCTTCCAAGGGCCTCCTTAGATCCACAAGAATGTTCTACCAACATGAGTGATTAACTGCACCCACATGGAGTGAGGAACCCACCAGGATAAAGGAAGCTGGAGCCATGGATTTTATGCCTTTAGGCTAAGGGGGGAGCCCTATCAGCCTTAATATTTATCTACTGTCAGAAGGGAATTCTTTGCTGTGCTACCATGACTTTCTTCCCTTCCATATTCTATTTCCTCCCACGTTATCAGGTCAATGGCAGGTCCAGGCCATGGCCTGTCACATAGTATAGCTCTATGAGCATTAAGGTGACAGTTGAGGTCTTTCAAAATAGAACATTAAGGTACAATGGTTAGAGACCTAGAATAAGATCAAGGAAACATGGCGTCTTTATCCAGTTCTAGCAAGATCCATGGTTTTGAGAAAGTCTTTGACTTTCTTTATACTTCTGTTTTCTCATCACCTACAAAAATGAGGTTGAACTTCATGATCACTGATTTCTCTTCAAACTCACTCATTTGAGTGATATAGTAACACTTTTATCTACAACAGCAGGCCACACCTGGCCTGCCACCTGCTTTTGTAAATAGATTTGTCCGGAAAAGGATCACATCCATCCATGCCATGTGGCCAACGGCTTCTTTTGCTGCAAGGACAATGTTGAATAGCTGCAACAGAAACCATATGGCCCACAAAGCCCAAAATATTTGCTATCTGACCTTTTACAGAAAAAGTTTGCTGACCAATAAATCCCCAAGTTCTCCTCTGATGACTTGTCAATCCTGTATCTTCAACTACGTTGTTGTGCTAAAGCAACGTTTGGATGTGGCACCATCACCACACATCCAAAATGAACCAAAAATATATAGTCATTATCTGGATGACAAAGTGGATTTTTTTTTTCTTCTTCCTCTATTACTATTCATCGTAAGAGGTAAGTGCCACAAAAGTCAACGTTATACAATCATATCTTTTAAAATCTGCAGGGCTTCCCTGGTGGCGCAGTGGTTGAGAGTCCGCCTGCCGATGCAGGGGACATGGGTTCGTGCCCCGGTCCGGGAGGATCCCACGTGCCGCGGAGCGGCTGGTCCAGTGAGCCATGGCCGCCGCTGAGCCTGCGCGTCCGGAGCCTGTGCTCCGCAACGGGAGAGGCCACAGCAGTGAGAGGCCCGCGTACCGCAAGAAAAAAAATAAATAAATAAAATAAAATCTGTGAAGTATGGGGATTATGAGTATCAAACACACAAGTGCAGATGGAAGCAAACTTCCTAAGTTATACTGAGCTCTTCCACTTAATTATTCATTATCTCCTAATGCATTAATACCGTATAACCCTTAAAACAACACTATTTCGTGTAAAGCACATATATCAATTTCAGACACACAGTAAGTGCTCCATAAATTTGAGCTGTGACTACTAGTTACGGTACTAGCCCCAGCTTCTGGAATTGTAAACAATAAGTCTGTTTAATTAATGAATGAATTAAAAGATCAAATGAATTACTACTAGTGATAATTTCATTTTACCAGTTACTTGAGCTAAAACCTCAGCCCTACCTTTGGCTTTAACATCTCCTATAGACCCACAATCAAATTCTGTGGCTTATTTACTGGTAAACTTCATGAATCTGAGTCCCCAGACTTCTCTCCCTGCATGTAGAATCGTCTCCCTTTCCTTCTGCCTAAACAAGTCCATTAGAAACTCATATATAACCCGTGATTTCCACGTTACTGCGTGACAGAATTCTATGACATCTACCTGAAGAATATATCTCTGTAGCAGGACAGATTTTAACCTATATGTAACAGACAGTTGCTGGAGAGTTTAAACAAGAAAGGGAAAAGAGAAGCAGTGCTGAACTGTTGAGTCTCCTGTATTCTGCAACATGATTTTCCATGAATTAAGTTAGATGAACAACAAACAAAGAATACAGACCATATAACACCCTATAACTCTTCTAGAAATGTCTTCACTGGGTTATAATTTAGTCATAGGCTCTAAATGTTTTTGTAAAGAACTTGTATAAGAGACTCCTGGCTGAAAAGCCTCCTGAATATTCCAAATCACAATCGAAGATCCCTAGTAATCTAAAATTTCTGTCTAATAGTAGCAACTAGCTCCACATAGCTATTGAGAACTTGAAATATGACTAGTCCAAATTGAAATGCGCTATTCAGTGCAAAACATACACCTCATTTCAAAGACATAGGGAGAAAAAAATCATATATATCATTAATAATTTTATATTAATTATATGTTGCAATGATACAGTTTGGACACGTTTGGCTAAATAAACTATTAACATTTTCTCATCTCTTTTTACTTTTTTTTAATGTGGCTAATAGAAAACTTAAAATACACATAGCTTGCCTTGTATTTCTATTTGACAACAGTGGTATAAAAGAAGTGATTCAATGACCCATCAATAAAGCCATCAGTACAAGTCTTTCGCTTGTTTGTTAAAGTTTATTCTTATTTTATTATTTTTGTTGCTATTATAAATGGGAGTGTTTTCTTATTTTCCTTTGAATAGTTTATTGTTTGTGTATAGAAACACAAATGATTTTCGTCTACTGATTTTGTATCCAACAACTTTACTGAATTTGTTTATTGGTTTTAAGTATTTCTGTTAAGTCTTTAGAGTTTTCTACATGTATGATCAAGTCATATGAAACCCAGAGATACTTTTACTTCTTCCTTTCAGATTTGGATATCTTTTATTTATTTGTCTGGGGGTAGGGGGAGGAAATGGGGAGATGTCCTTCAAGGGTACAAAGTTTCAGTCATGCAAGATGAAGAGCTCTAGAGATCTAACGTTTCAGCAATGGGGATATAGTTAACAATATTGTGTTGTACGCTTGGTATTTGCTAACAGGGTAGAATTCAAGTGTTCTTACCACAAAAAAAAAGGAAGAAAATGGTAAGTTTGTGAAGTGACAGACATGTTAATTAGCTCATTTGTGGCGATTATCTGACACTGGATATCAAAACATCAATCTGTATGTACGTCTTAAGTATACAGAATTTGTATTTGTCAATTACACCTCAATAAAGATGGAGGGGAAAAGTCAGTATCTTTAAAACCATTCACTAAACAGAAAAACAAAACAACAACAATACAACCCAGGAATTATTCTGGCATATCTACTGTCTCATTTTAGGGAATTTTTCACTGCGGAAACCAAAGGTGTCCAGATGTATCCTCTCTTTCTTCTCTGGACCTAGAGTTGAACGTGTGACTTTAGCTCTGCCAATCAGGTTCCTGCCCAGGACTTTGGAACTGAAGGGATAAACAGACCCACTAGGTACCTAAGTAGTTATAGATGATCCTGTTGGGGCAGCAGAACACGTCCACTGGCAACAGTGTCTGTGGCAACAGCCACAGATTGTACCTGTGACCTCACCTTGGCCAGGTTCTCTGATCCTCTGACACCCTTGGTTTCTGCCTATTTCCTTCACCTCACTCCCCAGTGATTTCACTGATTCTGTAGGCTCCCCAACAGCATTCTAATAAATTCTCTTTTTTTTTTTTTTTTTTTTTGGCTTGAGAGCAACTATGGCTTTGTGAACTTGTGTGGTAGTTTCCTAACCCCTTGATCGCAGTTTGCTGCTGTGTGGCCTAAAGAACTAGGAGCTGTTTATTCCTGCTATTTTCCTCTTCTAGCCCTTCCCATTATTTTGTAAACTTCTATTTTTTTCTGTATTCATTCCCTTTATGCTTGAAATGCCTAGAGTTTTTCCTGATTTCCTAACGGGCACTTGGAGTTGTTTCTTTAAGCATTCCTTTATTGTAATTCTAATCCACTTGGGAGGAAAAGGAGGCAACCCAGCGCACTAGGTCCATTGTTCTGAAATGGAAACCATTTATGTTTATCCCTTGTTTTGCTCAGTCGTGTTTGAGTTTTTTGCCCTGCATAGTTTCCCGAGAAAAAAGTTATGGCATATTGAAAGGTATGAAAAGAGGATTTCTTAATTTTTTCAAAATAAACTTAATCTGATGCCTCATGGATATTCTGAGAGATAGCTGCCCTCCTATGAGGACTTTGTTTCTTTCCCTGTTTTTTTGTGTCAACTTGGAGAGGCTATAGTCCTCCAGGTATTCAACCAAACGCTACCTTCTAATAAATTCTGATCCAGCTTAAGGAAAGTCAGCTCCTATGCTTGCATCTAATAACATTAAATACAACACTTAGAATATTTTACTGTTGTTCCTCTCATTAGGAAATAATGTTGCAGGCAGTGCCCTGAGTACAGTGCTTTTGAATGGACTGTATCAAGATCATCGAGGGGCTTGTTAGAACCCAGATTGCTGGGGCCCACCCCTATAGCTTCTGATGCAGTAGGTGTGGGTGGGACCCGGGATCTACATTTTAACAAGTCCCTTGAGATGCTGCTGCTCCTGGGACCACACTTTGATTTTGTTTTTGTTTTGCGGTACGCGGGCCTCTCACTGCTGTGGCCTCTCCCGTTGCGGAGCACAGGCTCCAGACGCGCAGGCTCAGCAGCCATGGCTCACGGGCCCAGCAGGTCCGCGGCATGTGGGATCTTCCCGGACCGGGGCACGAACCCGTGTCCCCTGCATCGGCAGGCGGACTCTCAATCACTGTGCCACCAGGGAAGCCCCATGGGACCACACTTTGAGAACCACAGTCCTAGTAATTATTGTTCCTGCTGCTTCCTTTAAAAGGTCTTCTCAATAAATAGCATTTTCTTTCCTACTTTTTCTAGCTTGTTTAATTTCTATGTTTTAGAGTTTTGATACGGTATTAGACAATTAAAATCTTAATGCCTTAGTCTTGAAGAAGAAGTACTCCACGATCTGGTTCGTGTGTCTATTTGCTGACAATTCACTTATACTTTTGGTCCCAGCAACACCAATCCACTACTGTCCTTCAGAGCTGTGCTTCCCAAGCTTCACTATGTATCAACTCACCCAGCGGTCTTGTTGGAATGCAGAGTGTGACTCAGCAGACCTGGCAGGAAGCCTGAGATTCTGTTCTTCTAACAAGCTCACAGGTGATGCTGATTTTGCTGGACTATGGACCACACTTTGAGTTGCAAGAATACAGAGCACATGTAACATTTTACCACTCTAGTTTGGTTTGGTTTTTTTTAAGCTGAACGACTGAGAAGATTCTTTCTAATTCTCTCTTGTCCAACCCAGCTCTCCTTCCTCATGACGCCTTCCCTAAATTAGAGAGAGATTTCTCCCTGCTGTGACCTTATTGCACGTACTGTATACTATTCCTGTGAAGATAAATACCAAACTCCTCTATTTTGCCTACAGAGTTTTGAGGAATATTTATACGCAAATGAGCTTTGGAGTCAGAGATGGATTGCAACTTCATCTCCACTCACTCCTAACCAAAGAACTACTAATTCCTCTGAGCTCAGTCCCATTTTTAAAGTAAGGACAATAGCATCTACTTTTCAGCCTTTTTAAAGTTAGGATTAATAAAAATTAATGAAGGTAACATCTAATGTAGTCTTGGTACAAACATAAATGGTGGTTATGTTTCTCTTCTCCCTTCTTTCTCTTTTATGGTCTAGGCATCAACTAACTTGATCAAAAACTTTACTGTGCATTAGAGAGATCTAGGGAGATTTTGAAAAATGTAGTTGCCTACCCTAACCTAGTGAGATGCTTTGGGCCCATAACTCCTACTTTTACATGATTCCCATGTGATTCTGTTACGGTGGTCCAGGGACCTTATTTTGAAAAGCATTAGCTCTAAGTCCCTACAAGGTATTGTGATTGTTTATGACCACCACAGGTCCTGGTATAACATTTCCCTCAGGTGGTATTCAGAAGATACTGGCTGGGGCTTCCCTGGTGGCACAGTGGTTGAGAGTCCGCCTGCAGATGCAGGGCACACAGGTTCGTGCCCCGGTCCGGGAGGATCCCACATGCCATGGAGCGGCTGGGCCCGTGAGCCATGGCCGCTGAGCCTGTGCGTCCGGAGCCTGCGCGTCCGGAGCCTGTGCTCCGCAGCGGGAGAGGCCACAACAGTGAGAGGCCCGCGTACCGCAAAAACAAAAACAAAAACAAAAAAAGATACTGGCTATGTGATACATTATTAGCTATAATAGTAATAACAACAGCAATCATAGTAATAAATGCAAAGCATATTAATAATGATTGATGGCATTATTGTTTTTATTAGGAAATTGCATTTGTTGTAGTTCTCTATTAACCCAATTATTTGACTGTCCAGGTGATTTCATTACTAGATCATACTAGCTACAGAGCAGAAAGTTCTCCTCAGCCTTATAATAATAAATTTCTTTGTCTGGACTTCAAAAATAAAAGCACCTACTTGTCCAATGATTAAAAACTAGGTAATTACTGGCCGCATTACACATGAACTAAAATGCTTATTTTTACAATATGAAGGCTTCAAATCCTTTTCTTAAAAAAACATTTTGGACTCCTTTTTAGGACTTCAAGTGATCACAATGTCCCAAGCACCATTTTAGCCAATGAATATATACAAGACAGGCTCATTCCTGCTGTCATGGGGTTTTCATTCTGGTGGAAAGACAGACTATAACCAAATAAATAAACAGATACTTAATATAACTTATATACAGGGAATATAAAATAATTATATCCAAGAGAGTGGCTGTGTTGTGGGTTCTGCGCTGTACCATGCAGATCCCCCATAGGATTAAGTGACTTCATTTTTCAGCTTCTAGAAATGCTACTGGTTGATATGCAGCTGTCATACCTCTCAAGTTATTTCACGCAGGTGAAGAGCGCTACCTCGCCCCAGGTCATGTCTCCGCTCCAGGACAGCCAGCATTCAATGACTGGTCAATGTGGGGATAGAAAGGTTGGACTCTTGCACCAACTTGGGACACGTCTACGGGGTCATCCCAGTTCTAGAGCTCGTGGTTTGGTTGAACCCTTTCTGTGACGGCATCATAATCCACCTTCTTCCTTACCCCAGTCCCGCTTACTTTCCTTCCCCCGTACATGTTGATCCCCAATAAACCCTCACACACTAATCTCCTCCCAGAGCCTGCTTCCCCTGGAACCCGACTGCAATTGGGCTGGAAATGAACATTAAATGCCTGCTTGCCTCTCCTGGCATCCTCTTGCCTATCAGAATTTATTTCATGTTTCCTGCTCCCATTAGCCTTTATGCTTATGGAATGACCTAATTTATAAGCCAGGCTCTCTATAAATTCATGTCTACCAGTTTCTTCGGCTCAAAAAAATAGGATCCAATTTTGGCCTCAAAGAAATACTCATTATTTTCTCCAAAAATATTTGTCTGAAATGGAAAGAATGACTTCTTTGTTAGAAGAAAAGAGAATCTGGTGTATTTGAGGCACTAAACTGAGAAATGTGTTCCTTCCCTCTATGCTGAAGGTTTAAACACCAATCCTAGCAAGTTACATTTATAGAGCATTTGCTATGCATCAAATACATTCATTATTTTGTTTAATCCCACGAAAACATTTTTGAGTTACAAATTATTTTTATCCCATTATACTAAGAAGAAAACTGAGGTTAATGGGTGTAAACAAATGTGTCCAATGAACCAAATCGAGTAGGTGATAAAATTTTAGTTTTAATTTAAACCCAGGCAGTGGACATTGACACTCAGCCACCATTTAGAGTCATTTCCTAAACCATTTAGAAACTCTTCTAAGATTTAGGTGCCATTCCATATACTTATTTTAAAAATCTCATTCTCTAGATAAACAACAAGGTCCTACTGTAGAGCACAGGGAACTATATTCAATATCCTGTAATAAACCATAATGGAAAAGAATATGAAAAAGAATGTATGCATATGTATAACTGAATCACTTTGCAGTACACCTGAAATTAATACAACATTGTAAATCGACTATACTTCAGTAAAATATATTTTTTTTTAATTCTCTAACTCCATCTCAAAAGGAACCCAGTACATCTTACACTATACCTGAAAATAAAGACAACCAGGTAATTTCCAACTGTGTAAATTTCAGATACTACCTGACACTTTTTCCTACTTTAAAAAGAAAAAGGAAATTTCCTTTTTTTTCTCCAGAGTGTTCCACTCCCCTGTCATAATGCTCTTTTTCATTTTGTCCTGGTTATGATCACTCAGATCTTGTTAATATGCTAGTGGGGCAATGCAAAAGCCAAGTATTCACCTGAGGTATTGACCATTTGAGGTCAATACCACCTAGTATACCACCACCACCTAGTATACCACCTAGTACAATGTTGAAACAGAAGTAAAATTTCAAGTATCTGAATAAGATATTGCAAAAAGGAAAGTGACACAAAAAAGATACAGTATATTATGTACTACATAGCATTTTTTCATTACCCTTTCCAAAATTATTTCATTTCCAGCTACAGAGAAAAATCATATGGTTTGGTCCACAGTATTTTTATTCAAATGCTCAACATCACGAATTTTTAGAGAAATGCAAATCAAAATTACAATGAGGTACCACCTCCCACTGGTCAGAACAGCCATCATCAAAAACTCTACACACAGTGAATGCTGGAGAGAATGTGGAGAAAAGGGAACTCTCCTACACTGTTGGTGGGAATGTAAATTGGTACAACCGTTACGGAGAATAGTACGGAGGTTCCTTTAAAAATATAAAAATAAAACTACCATACGGGGCTTCCCTGGTGGCGCAGTGCTTCAGAGTCCGCCTGCCGATGCAGGGGACACGGGTTCGTGCCCCGGTCCGGGAAGATCCCACATGCCGCGGAGCACCTGGGCCCGTGAGCCATGGCCACTGAGCCTGCGCGTCCGGAGCCTGTGCTCCGCAACGGGAGAGGCCACAGCAGTGAGAGGCCCGCATACCGCACAAAGGAAAGAAAAAAAAAAAAAAAAAACTACCATATGATCCAGCAATCCCACTCCTGGGCACATATCCAGAGAAAACCATGATTCGAAACGATACCTGCACCCCAGTGTTCATTGCAGCACTATTTACCATAAACAAGACATGGAAGCAACCTAAATGTCCATTGACATATGAATGGATAAAGAAGATGTGGTAATACATATGATGGAATATTACTCAGCCATAAAAAGAGAACAAAATAATGCCATCTGCAGCAACATGGATGGACCTAGAGATTGTCATACTGAGTCAAGCAAGTCAGACAGAGAAAGACAAATATTGTATGATATCACTTATATGTGGAATCTAAAAAAATGGTACAAATGAACTTATTTAGAAAACAGAAGTAGTCACAAGATGTAGAAAACAAACCTATGGTTAATGGGGGGAGGGGAGGACGGATCAATTGGGAGATTGGGATTGACATATACACACTACTATATATAAAATAGATAACTAATAAGGGCCTACTGTATAGCACAGGGAACTCTACTCAATACTCTGTAATAACCTATATTGGAAAAGAATCTAAAAAAGAGTGGATATACGTATATGTATAACTGACTCACTTTGCTGTACACCTGAAACTAATACAACGTTGTAAATCAACTATATTCTAAAACATTTTTCTTAAAAAATCATTCACATTTGAATGATGCATTTAATTAAATTTACCATAGATCTTTTTTAAAGAATAGGTTGGGAAAAACTACAATTTACAGAAAAATATATCATTGGTAGCACTGGAACACAGTTATTTTAGGTCACATCACCGCAGGGAAGAAAGACTTATCTCCCCAAGTTCTGATCCATGCAGTTATGAATTGAAGTCAAAAAGTCTTTCCTAGAATCATTATAAAAAACAGTACTTGATCAGTAGCCCTCAAAAAAGAAAAAGTAAAGTTGATGCCAAGTCAATTTCAGGAAAGCCTCCCTGACTTTAGAAAAACTGCAGTTTCAAAACAATCAGACACAGCAATAGAAGTTTAGACCATTTACTGCTTAACAGAATCAAAAGCTGAGCTGCAAGCCAAATGAAAATAGGTTCTTCTATGTGGCAGTATCATTAGAAAGGTTAGGTTACATTGTTGGGTAAGTTTGTAAAATGATGATAAGCCCATCTAAGTTTATGTAAGGCATAACAACATAGAATCCGCAGAAGGATGAAAATGGAGGAAACTCCTTAAAATCTTTAAAACAAAATTTCTAGAGCCACATTCATATCAGAGTATATAGTTTCTCAAATAATAAACTTTAAATTTGCATACAAATAAAGGAAATTCTAAGTTTCTTAGTTTTATAAACTCACCCACCACTCAAATAACTAGACTGGATAAAATGTCAGGTACGAGTCGAGAGCTTGCCTGTAACTTGACTGCTGTGTCTCATATCACCTAAAATAAGAATAAATTCCAGGGGAAATTGCAGTACCCCCATTTCTGGGTGTGACAATTGCAGCATGCATGAAATCTAACTACACTGAGAGCATTAATAATATATGATATGTTCTTTACCTGGTGCCTATTTTTTATGGAGCTTACATTAACAGGAGAAAACAGGCAACTAGTTAGTTGTTTAATGGGCTTTTTAAAAAATAATATAAGCCCACCGTTATAAAGACTTCGCTATGGGGTAAGTTATGTGCCCCGCAAATTCATATACTGAGGCTTGAACCCCCATTGCCTCAAAATGTGATTATATTAAGAGAAAGAGGCTTTTAAGAAGTTATAAAATGAGGTCATGAGGGTGGGCCCTAATCCAATATTACTGGTGTAGCTTCCAAGGAGAGGAAATTAGGACACAAAGGGAAGACCATGTGAAGACACAGGAGAAAGCTGACATCTACAAGACAGGGAAAGAAGCCTCAAAGAGACCAACCCTGCCAACACCTTGATCTCAGACTTCTGGTTTCTAGAACTGTGAGAAAATAAACTTCTGTTGTTTAAGCCACTCAGTCTATGGTACTTTGTTATGGCAGCCCTAGCAAACGAAGACAGGCATGTAGACAAAGCTAGTCGTCACACACCGTAACCATATAAAGTTGTTTACTCGGGTATTTATCTGAGAGCAAATGATTCCAACCAGAGCAAATGCTGATTGTTACAGGTATGACTCAAGCAATTCGTCAATCTCACTATCTTACTTATCTAATTAGTCTTCTTTTAGGTTAATACTTGCTTAAAATTTAGAAGTTTGTGACTCTTTCGCCAGACTGCAGATTTCTCAAGGGCATAAAAACAGCATTTACTCATCTTAGCAGGCAGAGAAATAGAACGGAGTCTAACATGCATTAAATGCTTCAAGAAGAGGAGTCCGCGAAGGAGTGAGTGAACAAATGCTCTTGGACTGCACAATAGTAACAGCAGAAGAGCTTCAAGCTGAACCAGGATAACTACCCAGTTACCCATGCACCATATTCACCGTCGGTGTGAATAAACAGTGGTGCCAGGAGCTCCTGTTTGGAAAAACTGTGATTTAGCAGAAACGCTGCTCAACATGGAACCAGAAGCAAGGCGTTCTAGTGGCAGTGCCATCCGCTGAGTAAATCATGGTACGCTGGTGACATCTACCATTCTTACCTAACTTGTGCTAAGCATTTACCCTTCAAGGTGAGGAACAAACAAGATAACATATTTTGTAAAACATCTTTTATGAGGTTTGACATTTCTGGGACCAAACCCAATGTTTTACTGTTGCTGGCATCCCTCATCTTAAAAAACAGAAGCCATATATGATCAGGGATGGGTGAAAGATAGTCAATGCATCGGACCATAAATCAAGAAGGCATCTGAGTTCTCATGCAGTTTCCAAAGTAATATTTACAGTCTAGTCTAACACTTATTGTGAGAATGAAATGAAGGTGATCATGTATTCAGAACCACAAACTTCTATGACCTTCTAAGCATGGCCACAGTTTTCTTTTAATTTTCTGAATTGTAGAGTAGCACATTAACCAATTAATAATATAAGATGTAACCACCCATAACATTGTAAGAGAGAGGCAAAAGATTATCAAACAAGAGTGACAAAAATAATAATAATGCAATTGTGTAAAATGTGAAATAGGGGACTTCCCCTGTGGTCCAGTGGTTAAGAATCTGTCTTGCAATGCAGGAGACACTGGTTCGATCCCTGGTCGGGGAACTAAGATCCCACATGCCGCAGGGCAACTGAGCCCGTGAGCCACAACTACTGAGCCCGCACGCTTTGGAGCCTGCGTACCACAACTAGAGAGAAGCCCGCATACTGCAACGAAGGGCCTGTGTGCCACAACTAAGACCTGATGCAGCCAAAAGTAAATAAATAAATATTAAAAAAAAAAAAGTGAAATAAAACTTGGCTATGTTAAGTAAAAAGTGTATACACTTGGGTTCAGTTCAACTGCTTAGGATAAAACCATAAAATGTTCAGTAGAACCTACTAAAATTCTTTCTTGTCCTGTGAATTCACAATGCTTAAGTTCCGGATGTCCAGTTCATTATACCCATGACTTGAGGCCAAGCTGTTTATATGCAAATTATTTTTTTATTCCTCACAGTTGAGACCAGGAAACACACACACACACGCACACACCTACAATCGTTTCAACACGTTTATGTCAATTTTTATTTATAACTGTGTCTATATTTTGCATTATTTTATGTCTTTTCACTTGAAATTCAGTATTTATTTTTAAAAAAAAAAGAAAGGTGTATGACTGGGAAATACCTCAGTAATTTTGTGTGTGTACAGCGAACCCCTTTAGGTGGCACTGCTCATGTGTTTACATACTCACCCTTGAACCCAAGTGTGGATGAAATCTTAATAAAATGTTGACCATGAAAAAGAGTCCTCATTACTAATCAAAGTCCAAACTATGCACATTCAGAACAGTAGCCCAAGACAAATTTATTTGTGTAAGCTATTGATTTGGGGCTTGGCAAACCTGCCAAGTTGAATTAGTTAATTCAACTAATATTTGTTGAGGACATACTGTACGAAATAGTATTCAGTTACTATCTTTACAGAACTCATAATTTAGGGGAGAAGATAACCATACACTCGAGTAACAATACTGCTGGAGGTAATATCTCTTATATAGAAGAGAAACATTCTGAGTTTTTCCATAGGTAATTAGAGCTTCCTTTATGGAAATGGATCCATTTCTTGAAAGAGCACCCATTTTAAATGTAAAAATATCAGATATTTTCCACTGTGTTTTGCCATGTGGGAAATGTGTTCTGCTGTGGTTAAAAAAGCAAAAAACAAACAACAAAAAACTAGAATTCATCACAACAACCCTTTAAAGATACTGTAAATAATAACCACTGCTTAATGAGTAGCTGTTGCACTCTGCACCCTGAGTGCATCTGAAATTGTGCTGAGAGGTCTAAATTATTATTCACATTTCACTCTCAATGATGAGGCTGCACAGGGTCCCATAAGTAGGAGGTGTCAGAACAGATTCAACAGACCTGCTTCTCTCTGACTCAGCACCTACTCTTAACCCACAGTGCTATATTGGCACCAGCAAGAGGTAATTAGTGTTATTTCTTCCAAGTGCATGTGTAGCTACGATTATCTGAAAATAAAGAGTTTAATTAAAAAAGTAATTAGCCTGATAAAATAACCACCCAGGCTATAAAAAAGGAAAGCAAAGTATCCGGAACTGTTCATTTGGCACAAAAATAGCAACTTTAGTTTAACTAAACGAATACACTGCATTTTAAAGTCCCTGAGATTCTACCAAAATCCTCACCTAAAAAGCACAGCAATGTAAGGCTCACCTATGGTTTGTCCTTGGACCACTCTTTTTTAGAACATAGGAAGATTCTATGTTTCAGAAATGAGCAGTTTGTTCAGAGATGAGATGTTTAGACCCAAGAAATATAATCACTAAAAGTTAACAAGCATAATTGCTAAAACAGCTGGCCAAACTGGCTGAAAAATATTTTAAGGGTCATTTCCTCGATGCCATATTTCAAAACTCTGAATTAGATTTCTATATACCAAGCTGCAGTGTAAGTAGTATGCTTGCCTTAACTAAGTTGCTTGAAATACAAATACATCCAAGAACTCTACAGAATGAGAGGAATATGAAAATCCAATGCAAACAAGCCAACAGTGAAAAATGGTAGTAGTTTAAGACCAAATAAATACCAGTCGACACAGGGCACGTTTAAGATTAATTCATATCTTCAGAATAGTTTCCATTTAATGGTACAGTTAAGGGATTCACAAATTCATAGCCTAAAGATCTAAATTGCTTCCCTCCCTACCAAAACAATAAAGGCAATTCAAAAATCAGGTTAAGTATGAGTGGGAAGTTTAAGCTAGTTTTCCTTCCAAATATGGAATGAAAATGGTGCCAACTGGAAGCGAGAGAATTACTTGACCTCTTCTTTCTGACCCTCATGTGGGGCTTTTATATATATTTTGTATCATTATCTCATATTGTTCACAGCAGCCAAATAAAGGGAGTCTGTGCATGTTTCCTTCTCTGATCCAGCCACAGACCTTTCCACAGAAGCGGGAAACCATTCACAGCACCATGGGTATCACAGACTTGCTTTCGCCCTGCAAGGCTGAGAAATCTGTATGTAATAACTTCAAATAGGTAGGAATTTATGATCCTTACTTTTCCTGGCATATATAAAATAAAAACTGAAGAAAAAAAAAAGTAAGACAAAAGTTACCCATTTCTTGCTTAAAAATCTATGATGAAAGTTCCTGTCATCCCTCATCTACAAAGCTTATGAAAATATTCAATTACGTACATGATCAGACTTCATCAAAGTATTGCTAAGTATTTGTGACAGAGTGTGTGTCCACTGTCGCATTTTCACAGTGACACGTGATCCTACCCTGCTCGTGACACGTTGTGACCCAGGTTAGCATTTTCCAAGGCGAGAAGTGTCATTCACAGCCCAGATGGGAACATTGTCTTAAGATTCCTGGATACCAAAATGAAAGATTTCTTTGGATCTCTGATTCCCGCAGCATACTTATTTCCTAACAAATTTTTAGAGGAGGGGTTTCATCTTGACTTGATAAGGACACAGCCGTCATCCAGGTCTATAAAATTTCCTGTTACTGAAGATTTATGTAGCAATGTCTCAGATCTTAAGAATGCAGCATCAAATTGTAATCGAATCTGAGTTATTCATTCACTCCACAGATATTCGGTCAGTAAAAATTGGGGGGCAGACATGGTTTTCTAAAAACTGTTACCAAATATTTTCTGTTGAAGGCTCCTTTTCCATGAGGTAACAGCCTCCCCTAACAACATTTCAGCCTAATTCTATAATTCGTGAGTTCTTTTCAGTTTTCGAGTCACTCAGATCCATTTTCAGATTTCAGTCTCATATCTGGTTAAAAGCTTTCCTCCTTCCTTCTGAGCTCTGGAGTTCTGTGTGGAGTGACACAAAGCCTCATCTGTGGTCACAACTTTTTTTTTTTTTTTTTTCCCCAGAAAGCTTCTTATTCCTCTGGAGATGAGGTAGAAAGGAAGAAGAGGAAGAAAAGGTGTTTCCTGCTGTGCTAGCCCCTGAAGATCTGGCTGTCTTCTCCTGTGATTGTTTGTTCCTTATTTGAAAAAATCTCACTAACCGATAAGGAGCTTATAGACTCCTTCCTGTGATTTCCTCTGTGTGGGTAGCATCCAAGCTATTTCCTGGTGTGGAGATCTGGTCTTACCTAAACCCGCAGCCCTGAGCCCTGCCATGGCCTCTTGCTGCTGGGGTCTCCTCACCCAGTGGATGGTCCTCTCTCCATGGAGATGCACTCATCCGTGCTGCACCAATGATACAGACATGGTCTGTTCCCTTGACACTCCTGCTTTGAGTTCCACCGGGTCTCCTGGACCATATCCACGCCCAGCAGCATCAAGTTCTCGACCAGGTCAGTGGCTCAGGGACTTACGTATAAGATACAATCACTCCTCCCTGACTTATTGTTGCCTAATAGGGAAGAACAAATTTGACTTCATTATGGATGTTTCTTTTACTTTAACCTTTGTATTCCACTGCTTTTGCTACAAGTTAAGAATGTTGCCTAGAGCCTGAAATATACAGGAGAGGTCATTCTCAAGGCTCTGACCTTTAAAAGTATAACACTTTCCATTCCAATAGAGATAAAAAGTGGCAAAACAAGAGAGTAACTCTTGTCTTGTTGGAGGTTTATAGGAACAATGTCACCGGACCTATGTGGACAGCTACAAGAACAGAGGATTCCTGACTAAGAAGTTTGTGACAACCAACCATACTGCCTCCACTTTCAGTATACAAGAAGGCTGAATTCTAATCCGGGGAAGATGGTTCCGACACCAGTCCACCACGTTCTAGGTGGTCTGCTGGCTTTCCAAATAAAGTCCCTACTCCCTGCTCCAACACCTCGTCTCTCATTTTATTAGCCTGTTGTGCAGTGAATAGTAGCAGCTTGGACCCGGTAACAGCTGCACTCTCTGTACTATTTTGGTAGCCCTCCAAATGCATGAAATATGCCCAATTGGAACTTATGACATCCTGATACAGTTACCTACTACCTGCTAGATCGTGGTGTTACAATAAACGTCTACCCTAATCTTAACTGCACAAATAACTGAACCCCCTCCAAGATCTGAGACATCCCACTCTCTGGCCACCACCGCCTACCTTTCCTGCTGAGATGTTTTACTACCAGGACTGAAACATTTTTTATCCCCACCTACACTTTAGTGTTCCTCTTCCTTCTGCTCTGCTTGTCCATCTTACCAAATATAATTTCCATGGGGCTTCCCTGGTGGCGCAGTGGTTGAGAGTCCGCCTGCCGATGCAGGGCACACGGGTTCGTGCCCCGGTCCGGGAGGATCCCACATGCCGCGGAGCGCCTGGGCCCGTGAGCCAGGGCCGCTGAGCCTGCGCATCCGGAGCCTGTGCTCCGCAACGGGAGAGGCCACAACAGTGAGAGGCCCGCATACAGCAAAAAAATAATAATTTCCATGAACTAATCTACGGATCAGTTCCATGATTCTAATCACAAACACACATGAACTTTCCACTCCCTTGCCTTTTTCTGGCTTTTTCTTCCTTCTTAATTGGCCAAACCATAACCCTGTTTGAATCTAATGCTCCACCTGCTTCTCACTAGCCCCCCTCTGCTGAATATGGACAAACACATGGTTATGCTCATTATAGGGCTTTTATACTGCCGGGGTTTGAAAGCCAGATTCTCTCCCTGCACACTCAGATCACCTGGCTGAGTGATCTTAGGCGACCTATTTAAATTCTCTGGGCCTCAGTTTCTTCCTCTGTAAGATGGAGAAAGTATTAGTACATATCTCAATTATGTACAATAACGATTAAAAGAGTTAATACGTGTAAAGCAGTGCCTGGCACTCAGTCTCAAAAAATGTTAGCTGTTTTGTTGCTATTATTAAAAATAACTTTCTGTCCTTTAAAAACACAAACTTGACCCTAGAGAGGCAAATCACTTTTAAAAATTTAATTAATTCTGAAATATGACAGAGATGTTGATAAGAAGTGAGCACTCTTTTATATATTATTGAAATGTTAAATAATGATTTAGATACCATGGTTTTGATAATATGACAATATCCATCAGACATGTTTTAGTCAAAATAAAGCCTCCTTTATTGTTTTTATTATAAATATCATTTAAAAATTATAGATGACAACAAAAAACATAAGGAAAACCTGTAACAAATGATTCTCTCATAGAAACAATCACCATTAACATCTTGGAATATAATAGTCTTCTATACCTAAGCAGTCCTATACCGTATTGTGGTTACTTAAACCAACAAAATTAAAAATTCAGTTTCTTGGTCACACTAAGAACATTTCAAATGTTCAATAGCCACATGTGATTAGTGACTACCATATTGGACAAAACAAATATAGAATATTACCCTCATTACAGAAAGTTCTACTGCATAGCACTGTCTTTATACCCTTTTCATTACACACATACAATTACAAAATTTAATAGATATTGTAATCTACATGTATTTGTGATTCCTTTTATTTCCTCACAATACAGTTAAGTGTAATTCAATGTCAATAGATACATTTTGGCTACCTCATGTATCCCATCATGTTGTATTCTGAGGCCCTCTATATGGTCTCCAATTGTCTTGCAAAGAGTTGCATCTATGAATTTATCATGAAGTTTGTATAGGTGCTGTAATATTTTCATTAAATAAATGAATTTTAGAAGAAACTCCCAGATGTTTGTTATCTCTAATGACATATATATTTTTTATTTTTTCTTTTTAAATTGAAGTATAGTTCTAATGACACACATTTTTTAAACTTTGGATATATGTTGTCAAGTCTTGCAAACACTCAGATCTACTTTACATCATACAAATCCTTTCTAACATAGCTTCTTGTTATACATTCCAGTAAAATGACAGTAAGATCTAGGAAAATGATGATATGGGGTATAAGAAATAGAAAATAAGAGTGTACGAAAGAAGAAATAAAATCTCAGAGTGGCAGCTGCTTAAGAGGTCTAGCAAGTAACTGAGACCAAGAAGTGAGTTTCATGAAAACCTAAAGAAGGAATATTAAACAGATTCCAAGAAATTAAGAAAAAGTGGACAATATTAGTAAGCTGATGAAGAAAAAGATTAAAAAAGAAAATTTCAAGGAAAAATTTTCAAAACCCACAAGAGTATCAAATAAGAAACAAGCTAAAATGTATTATGACTTTGCATCATTTGCAGAGTATAAGAAAAGAACGTTCATTAAGTCCTAACCCAAGGAAAAAATAAAAAAATTTTTAGGATACACTGTATACAACTGTATAGCACAAATTTAACCATAGAGCCCGTTGAAAAAGAAAAATATATTTCCAAATCACAAAGCACAGAAGGTACGACACATGAAAAACTACACTACAACAGACAGACATATAACTCAGTAAATGCTTTGTGTTATCCTTTCAATAGTATTTATCTCTTCTGCATGTAGCCTGCAAATACTTCTGATTTCTTTCCCAAAAACAAGCATGTAGAAAATACAGTGGAAAAGTAAAAACTTTTATTTTGTGGATGTATAATATATGCATCTGTGTAAGCACACGTGCATGTTCTAAGCAGTTTGAGATTTAATTACTTTGCATGCCAAGGACTAGCTGGAGGTGGAAATCGAGAGACCAAAACCATGAAAATGCTATGTAACCAGAGCATCTGTGTTATACAACACAGATGTCCTGTTTTCCTTGATTATTGAGCCTTTGTAAGACGGTCCACACATGAAACTGCAACTGTACGGGAGGTATAGTTTGATGAACGTGGCATGTAAAATTTCATAAACATTGCTGCTTTGAGTGTTATCTTTGTGTGATTTTTCTATAGGATTACCTTTATTTCTTAAAGAAAGAGTTTTATATGGGGTAGGGATGGGGCAGCAGATAGGGAAGGCAGAGGAAGTGAAGAAAAAAGAGGCCAAACACGATGGTGTCCTTTCCTTGGGGCCACAGAAACTACTGTCTTAATGGGAATCCAGCAGGCCCTCTATGCTACAATTCTGTTTCCCAGCAGATCATAAAGCTAAGAGCCCAGGAAAATGTAAAGATATGGTTGCAAGTATCGAAATAAGGTTAGATAGATAGACACACATATAGATAGGAAAAAGAAAGATGGATGGATGGAGGGAAGGATAGGGAATGGTTATCACTTAACTCCTTAATATATAGGGAGAGAGGAATATATGACATCTATGAGCACAGATAAGGCCATTCCAATGGGATATTATTCCTGGGTCTAGTCAATTCAAAGTTATCCTCGATTATATATAATTATACATATTACAAAGTCAGTCTTTCATAAGATATTTAAAAGAGAGGAGAACATGATATAAAATATCAAGAACAAGAGGCAAGAGTGGTAACAAAATAAAAGGCTACCATTAAGTGAGCAAAACATTGACTAGCCAAAAAATGCCCTCTCTTCAGTGTGGACAGGAAGTGAGACAGCAAGTTATAATAGGACCTATATTATTGTGAAGATATTAATTACACGAAAAGTGCAGGAATAAGCATTAGCACATAAAAAGAAAATTCCATCGTCGTTGAGACTATCAAGAAGTTCACACACATAATTACATAGTACTTTTCCAGTCTTAACACAATGAAGCTTTCAGATAGGAAGAAAAATAGACCAAAGCATATCATTATCCCCACATCGCTAAGTGAACTTGCAATGTTTTTAAGTTTCAAGAAGTTTAAAAAGGAGAAAATACAAACTTCAGAGTATCCATGAATCACAATAACAAGTATGTTAGGAAATATATATAGTTGGTTGTGAATTGATTTTTTCACAGACCCTCTGTTACCTTTCAGTTAGATGCAAGACAGCTAAATTCACTTACTGCTTAGCAATTACTTTCATATTTTTAGGAACTTCTTTTTAATACGGTGAGTTTTAAGGTGACTTTGGAACATGCAGTTTGAAAAGTCTAGAAGGAAGCTTTGGAAGTGCAGATAACAATGCCTGAAAGCACAGAGTTAGTTACATTCTCATGGTGCTTTACTCACATCATCATAGAGCACTGTATCAGTTAGGATATGCTAGGTTGTGATGCAATAACAAAATCCTAAAATCTCAGCGACTCAAAGAAGCAAAGACTTACTTCTTGCTTATACAACATGTGTATCTCAGGTCAGCAGGCCTTCCATTCCGATGCATCCTGGCTCAGGGTCACAGCTATTAAAGCCTTTACCATCTGAAACACCAATGGTCTCCATGATAGGGGGAAAAAAAACCTAACAGACCACACACCAGCTTTTACTGTCTTCTGCTAGAAAGTGACACATCACTTCCATTCACACGGTCTCAGCCACAGCAAATAACATGTCATAACCTAACTTCAGGGGGTGGAGAACTGTAATCCTTCCAGATGATTGGAAAGAAGAGAAGAAGAAATATTAGGAAATAGATCAAATCACTACCACATTGGATATGCCCTATTCTAAATGGTTTCTTTCCTCCTTTCCCAGTTAACTTTAAGTTCCTGGAGATAAAATGTTGAAAGTTATCCATATTTCCAAGATGTATAATTTGTAACCTTATACAGTACTGGGTACTCGATAAGCACTGCTGAATAAAAAACAAGGATAGTCAGCAGCGTCAAATATTTCAGCGTGTTCAAGAGGAAATGATACTGAAAAGAGACCTCTGGCTTTGACACAAAGCTCATGTGCAATCACTGTAAAGTGTCTCGGAAGCATGACAAATTGAGGTGAGAAAATGAAGGGAAAGCATGGAGGCTGCCCTTTCCACAGTCTGACCATGATTCCAAGAAGAGATTTAGGACAGCAGCTCAAAGGAAGTTATTCTGCGTAAAAAGGAGAGTTGAGCAGGTCTGCAGGGAGGACAGATGGAAAGAGAGAGTAAAGTTTAAGACAGAGGATGAGTGATGGATGAAGTCCTTAAGAGGCAACTCCTCCTGAAGTATGACCATAAAATAAGTGAGCTGTTTATATGCAAATTATTTTTTTATTCCTCACAGTTGAGACTAGGAAACACACACAC
The DNA here is from genome assembly GCF_003676395.1 of Aethalodelphis obliquidens. Lineage (NCBI taxonomy): Eukaryota > Metazoa > Chordata > Mammalia > Artiodactyla > Delphinidae > Aethalodelphis > Aethalodelphis obliquidens. Next base: position 4,252,276 of record NW_020838000.1, on the reverse strand, counting down.
ACACACACGCACACACATACAATCGTTTCAACACGTTTATGTCAATTTTTATTTATAATTGTGTCTATATTTTGCATTATTTTATGTCTTTTCACTTGAAATTCAGTATTTATTTAAAAAAAAAAAGAAAGGTGTATGACTGGGAAATCTTTCTGTGAGAGAAATGTGATCTGATGGTTGTAGATAAAGCTGTGATGGGTAATGAAAGAAGGAACATTTGAAGATGTGTCTGTCTAATGGTCTTTATTTCATCTGAGAAACTGAATCTAGATCATATGCTGAATGTAAGAGCAGGCATTGGACAAAAGACTTGACATGCAGGACCAAATTAGAGTGGCCTTTATAGGAGGACCCACTGGGAACTGGAAGAATGGCTGAGCAGTACCGAAAACGGATGTCCAGTTGGAGTGAAATTTTAAATGGCAAAGCAAACGCTCATCTCCTCAGTTACTAGAACCTTCTATATGATTTAGTGACTCGATGGCATGATCCTCCAAACCAACTGGTTACAATCCAGGCCCAGATGACCCCTTTCTATCATTCAGCAAAAAATGTGATGCTTTGACTCCCTGGACAAAAAAATCGACAACTATGGTTGGCCATTTTGACTTAATAATTGGGAACGAGATAAAAACGTAATTGTGGAATGACTTCTCAATGTGGCCATTGTAAATCTACTCTCATTGGGTAGTGCTACAAGGAGGCTGGAACTGATTCAACTCAGTTAAAACATACACAGAAATATTATTATGTGACTTCCGAGAGACTTTTCTGTCCTGTGGAATCCAATACCTCCTTAAAAATGAGCTGGTATTAGCCTTGTAAAGGAAGGAAAAATAAAATAGACAGCTTTTGCGTTTTCCTCACAAATGAAGCTAAATCTTCCTTGAATATTTGCAGGTGTTCTGCTACCTTGGGTATATTGATGGAATTTAGTATTGGTCTCAGCAATGGTGAGATACGAAAAAGAAATGTAATGATACTAACTACAGGACCTTTCTTAAGGTTCCCATGATTCTTAATGTACGACAATAACAAAGCAACCATTGCAAGCCGCTGTAAGTCAAGGTTGGTATCTGCTGTTTAAATGAACAGAAATAGTTAAATTCTGAGAGAACAGTGCTGGTATTGAAAGAGTCAAGTCCAAAAGAAGTGGAGCTGCATTTAGGAGCAAAATGATCAACACGATTTGAGATGACAGCAGGAATTCCAGTAGAAATGACAGGAGATGATGCCCTAGAGAGACAGTAAATCTCTCCCTGGTACAGAAATTAAGTTATGAATCATACATAAGCAAACCAATGTGTATATCATTTATGGTACTTGGCCATATGACTTATTTGTTTTCATGGAAAAGAGGATTAGCTACATGTATTGAAGGCAGCATAATGTTCAAGAAAAAGGTATTTTTAACGTAGGTTTCAGTTCTCAAAATTGTTTATGGGACCACTCTTTTTTACTTGAATGGAAGGCAAAAGAAGAGATCAAACAACATGACAAAACTGAGGTTGGGACTACCGTGATTATTAAAGTCACAGCACTTGATCACCTTTAACAATATCCTCTTTGGGGACATTCCCAATGTTATCTTGGAAAGTATTGACAGTCCAACACTTACAACTTGTTACGTTTTCTGAAAACTTTCAGGAACTAATAAAGCAAGAGTCAAATAAACCTTTGCTAGTCAAATAAACCTTTAAGAGCATGATTTCTTTCTTTAAAACATGTACCTGGTTATTTTATTCTTTTAGACCAAACTCCTTTTATGGTTTTCCACAAAAGTATGCCAAGCCATCCTCAAACTAACCTTTCAATGCCTTCTAAACTACTTTAGCTTGTAGATACACATCACACACACACACACACACACACACACACACACACACACAGAGTCGTATTCTTGGAATCAGTTCCACAATTCTGGTTTCTTGGAATCAGTTCCACAATTCTGGTTTCAGACACAAGAGCTATTACATAGCGCTTGGCAGTCTCCTAAAGATCATACTTCACTTCTCTACATTCTCTATACGCATTATGGCAATCAACCAAATTTCTATAACTTATTACCATCATCATTTATTAGACTGTACTACTGACCCCTCAGTGACAGCCAGCTTCCAAGATTCATTGCTATTTATTTTAATGACAAAGCAATGGCATGAAATCTCAAAAATGCTTTCAAAGTGTAGCAGATACCAAGGCCGTCATCTTCCCTGTTTCCTGTAGGATGTATGAGAGGCCCATTGCGTTGGCATACATTGTCCGGCTGTATGTCCCTCTGTTTATTTCGTGCTTTCATTGTTAGAAACAAGGAACACTTCAACTTTAATGTTTGACTCTTCTTGAGTGGGAATTCATGAAATAGAAATGAATGACTGTGCATTCCTAGGAGACTCTGCTAATCAGGGTGATCACTCAGTTGGCACATTTCTGTTTCCTTAAGGTCAGAAAAACTGAGAACCTTCTAATATTATTTGATTATGCTGCCCCTCTAGAGATCACTAGCTATTATTACCTTAAACCTTTTATTATTCTGAAACATATGATGTCAATTATTAAAACAGTCCATTTGATGTATAAGGATGAAAAACCAGGGCAGCCCTTTGCTGCTCCAAACAAAACTAGTTGATCATGAACACATTTGGGAAAGTAGCGAAGTTGCCAGGTTTCAAATTATCACAGGGGTGGAGTAACAACAAATTCATTGAATAACACAGAATTTCCAAACTCAGCTTAATGGATAAGATGATTCATTGTTCTCATGTGGTAAGACGAAAAGGAAAGCCAGTGGCTGAGAAGGCACAAAAATGCAGAAACGAAACTTTCAGACTTGGGCACAGCAAGCAATTCGTTGTAATCAGAACGTAATAGGGAGCACTAATTTATAGAAAGATGCCTTTTGGAGTACCAAATTAGCGTAATCAATTTAGAAACTTATTAATGGACCTGACAATTTTCCTTAAGGACCACATCAAGGTATAGAAAATCACTGTTAAAGTCGGTTTAGCATTTGCATAAAATTAGTTTATCTTCATAACGAATCTGAGTATGGTTATAAAGCCTATCCTGGAGTACATTTCGGAGCAATTTTCAAATTAAAGTTTCATTAGGGTTCCCTTAATACTGTCGTTTATTGACTGTTCTCATCTCCACTCCATTCATGTACTATCACTGTCCTCCAGTAAATCATTCCCATGTCTGATAGACTTAACAGAAGCTATTTCCCTGTGTATGTGGCAAAAAAAGGAAGCTTTTCAGGGTAGTACAGGGAAGCTCAGGCTTTGAATCAGACATGGTTAGTTCACAACTCAACGTTATCAAGTGCGAGTTATTTGACCTTGCAAAATCACATAACCTTTCTTTTGTTTCCTTACCTTTAAAAAAATTGTCAGTAAGGCTAATGGTAACACCTACTCACCTAAGTATGGGAAGAAACCATTGAGAAATTTCACATGTCATTTTTGTACTCTGTGAAACACTATTTCCATATGAGATTTTAATATGTGTATTAGTAGAAAAAGATGAAAAAACTTTTGCTCTAAATGGACATAGAAAATGTGAACCCCATCATTTGTAATGGCAACCTTTTCTATCCTGAATATTATTTCGTTTTTCTCAAATTTTCTTATGCATGCTGAAATATCCTAACTAGGAAAAACGTTTACTCTTGTTAAAGTAGGCAATCTTTTAAGAAAGGAATTATTTCTTCTAACTTCTTCAGAATTCTGAAAAGTTTCTCTTCAACTTTGAAAATTTAAGAAGACATGTTCTAATTTATGATCTTAAAAGAGAAAACTTTTTTTCCCCGAAATCATCTCTTCAGATTAACTTGTTCAGGTTTTTTATTTATAGAGAGTCAAAGAAGGATACACTGGCATCAGACATAATTTATGATTAATAAATAATTAAGAATCATGCCACTAATTAAAAAGGAATTTTTATAAATGCGAAGTGCTCGCCAAAGTTCATGGAAACTGAAAAATGGTCTTTTGAAAGCAATTTCCTCAGGTCAAACTCTTCTTTATGATATGCTAAAAAACTTTACTCAACCTACTAAAAGCCATCAATTAACCAGTAACAGAGCTGTGTCTCCTTTATTCAGGAGAGAGAAAATGACAAAGCATATCAAAATCTGAGAAATTATTATGTTGTATTTAAGGCAATTTTCAGAGTATCTTTAGGCTATTTACCTCAATTTTTTACAAATTCTATGTCTACCACACAGTAGAATGTAATTGTTTATTCATTCAACAAATGTTTTGGGACACCTCTTTTGTTCAAGGCACTGACAAGCACTGCAGGTGGTAGAAAGATCAATAAAACATAGCTCCCCCCCCCATTATGGGATTATATCTATTATTATCTCAATTTTTGATGCTCAGGGCGACCTGTGAAGAGCTGCATTATCAAGGGAAATCCAAGTTCATTCCTTGTACCCTACTTGTTAATTCTTAGGGCAAATATCAACTTGCCCACTACTCCTACCCCAGAGATATCCTTACCATTCCCAGAAGGGATCCATTTCCTCAGGTTCCCAAAAGAGTTCAGGGGACTCCAGCTTTCAACTCGTCACAAAGAATATCAGCACTGGGAATTGATCAAAGTACATGGGCTCGGGCTTCCCTGGTGGTGCAGTGGTTGAGAGTCCGCCTGCCGATGCAGGGGACACAGGTTCGTGCCCTGGTCTGGGAAGATCCCACATGCCGCGGAGCGGCTGGGCCCGTGAGCCATGGCCGCTGAGCTTGCGCGTCCGGAGCCTGTGCTCCGCAACGGGAGAGGCCACAACAGTGAGAGGCCCATGTACCGAAAAAAAAAAAAAAAATAGGAGGAGGAGGATTGTGGTAAGCAAAATAGTGTGCACTCCCCCCAATTACATCAGATCCTAATCCCTGGAACCGGTAAACGTCACCTTATTGGGGAAAAGGGTCTTTGTAGATGTGATTAAATTAAGGATTTTAAAATGGGAGATTATCCTGATCTATCAGCAATAAAGTATCAGGCTCTAAATGCAATCCCAGATGTCCTTAGAGAAAAGCAGAGGTAGTTTAGACTCACAGAGAAGAAGGCAAAGGGAAGACAGAGGCAGAGAGGGGAGTGATAAGACCACCAACCAAAGAACACCAATAGCCACCGGAAGCTGCAGGTGGCAAGGTGCAGATTCTCTCCTCAAGCATCCTGACAGAGCACAGCCTTGCCAACACCTTGATCTCAGCCCTGTGATACAGATTCCTGGCTTTTGACCTCCAGAGCTGTGAGAGAATACGCTTCTGCTGTCCTAAGCCACCACGTTTGCGGTAATGTGGTTCAGCAGCCACAGGAAACTAATACATGATGATAATTAAAAATAGTTAACATCTACGGCGTATTCACTTTGTACTAGACACTAGTACACTAGACACTTTATATGTGCTTCAAATATACAAAGTACCATATATATCTTATTGAGTCTTCAATCAACCTATGCGATAGATTGTTTATTATCACCATTTTATAGACGAGGACACCAAGGCAAAGAGATGAACAGTAAGTTCACGAACTTCTCACAGCTTTTAAGAAACAGAGCAAGGAGAGAAACCCAGGAATTCTAGTTCTTGAGTTCGCACTCTTAAGTGTTACACCATGTTAACTGACGATTTTGCCTCTACTACTTTAATGTCATGTTTTACTATGAATGTAAAATAGGTCAACACCTGAGAACTCAACCCAGCACTTGAAATATTTATTCTTAAATTCTAGGTAATCTGGATAGATTTGGTACACGGACACTAACTCTCAGAAGTTGTTCTCAACAAAGTGCAGTTTTAAAAATCTCGATTTTTTTAAGATGCCTTTTGGAGTTTCCTGTGTATGCTTCTGTTTTTGTTTTTGTTTTATAACATGGCTTGACTCCCCGAGAGGGAGACTTATTTTCTTTTATTTATTTATTAATTGGGCTGCAGGCCCTCAGTTGCGGCATGCGGGATCCAGTTCCCTAACCAGGTATCGAACCCGGGCCCCTTGCATTGGGAGCTCAGAGTCTTAACCCCTGGACCACCAGGGAAGTCCCATTCATCTGTTTAAGTGAAAGTAAAGATAGTATAGAAACCTTCATTCACCTTCCTTTCATTTCATGAAGGTAGATGAGAGATAGTTAAAGGAAAAAGAATCTCTAATAATTTCTAATAATACATTATAAAGATAGCAATGAATAACTCCTTGGATATAAAAACAGAACACAGGACAAGATCACAAAAAAACTAAATCGAGAACATCTGACCCCATGTTATGAGAAATCCTTAGGAAAATCCTCCCATGGACTTCCCTGACGCTGCACCATAGTAATATTTTTTTCCTCTCTTGGAGACACATAGATCTAAACTCAAGATAGTCCAAGATTGGTACTGTTTGTTGAAAGATGGGCTACAGAACTACACAGAAGGTAAATAAGAACCCTCCTTCACTGCCAACCTCTCACTTAAAGGACCTGTTTAGAAGTGCTACACACTTACTTGTTTGGATGACACTATAGGCAAAGGAACCCAAGCCCTTAAGTGGTCTAGAAGTCCCCATCCCATTCTAGAACTGTGTTCTAGTGTCCTCTCCAAGTGCATCAGTGGGTTAGGAGTAAGATACTCTTTAAAACTCATACTCAGTCTAGACACAATGCTAAAAGGGGTCTAGAATTATCTAGATGGGATTAAAGTCACATTTTAAATAGAATAAAGGCTTGGTGAAGGAGTTTGATTCATCTCTGCCCCTCAAGATACTTACACTTCTTTCTCACTACAGTTTTTATTTTTTTTTTTTTTTAAGTTAAGACTGGGTTATTCCAGAAAGGGGAGTGATTGCTGATTTTAGTCGGCCCTAGAAGATATAAATGTATACATTTTTAAAATTGATCATTTTTAAAATTGATCTCCAGTGTGTTATCCACGGGTCAAAAGATTAATGATACTCGTGAATTTTCGGCCTGCAGTCTATTTGTGCTGATCTAGGTCTCCTAAGAGGCTGTTTAAGTGCTTGTTTGCTTGTCCACCTACAGGCTTCATTTTATTCAAACTCTCACTTTACAGCCCTTGTCAAAAAACTAAGCGTCATCTACCTTGAGTTCTCGGCTCTTGAAACGTTCAAAATTACAAATCCTTCCCCAAGATGAGTTTCTTCAAACTGTGATATCAGTGTGACACAGCTGCTGATGGAGTTTAAATCACTTTTCAGAGATGTGATTGCTCAAATCACCAATACTATCAAATAAACTATTAGTCTTACTGTGCAAATACTGAACTTCAAAAATCGCGAAACATGGGAGGACATATGTTCATGTAATTATAAGGTTAACTCATAAGACTCCCACTATCATAAAGTATTTCGCAATTCAAGTTTATAATTAGTTTCAATATTTTACTGCTAAGGTTAAATATGTTAGCCTCTATAACAACCTCATTATTTCAAAAAACAAACAAAACCTCTAGGCAAATTATTACTATTCTATTTTTATACTCCTGCTAAAACCCTTACATATTGAGAAATGTATTGTTTTCAGTTGGAAAAATAGGCTTTTTTTTAAGACTTCAACTGTATCAAAAGACAAAAATGTATATTTCATGAAATGTTAAGTTACTACTAGAAAATACAACTTAACCCTAAAACAAAAGAGAAAACATGGCAATAACCATTCGTTTCCTGGTACAGAGAAATACAGTTTTATTTGAAAACAATAAGATACCATGCAAGTACAATAAAATGAAACATAGTAAATTCTTCCTCAAAGGTTCTCTATTTCCCAAAGCTGCTCCCACTTCTAACATGTTAATATAGCACCCCAACAGATTTATACACTTTTATTTGGTAATTCCATAAGTGCAGGCGAATCAGATCTGTGATTTACCACTATTCCCCGAACAAGCATATCAGCTTGTGAAGGAACATGATAAATACAGCTTTGTTGCTCTTGCTCTTAGTTTTAAAAACTTCAAAATCTTTCGACAGGCACTGACAATAACTTATATGAAGAACTCACAAGCAATGAATTTATAAAGTTGGAGATGACGAGAAAACAATGCAAGATGTGTACTCAGCCACCTGCATACACTTTGCACTGCAATAAGAAACTCAATGTCTTAATTAAATTTCCAATAAAATAAGCCCTAGATTAGATGTGAATCTTTTAGCCAGAGTTGTCATTATAGATGAAACACTATGTTTTGCTGAACTGCAAACATGTTTCATGATTGAACTTTTGCTGCACCTAGTAAATAGCAAATCACAGCAGGGGGTGTAATTGTTTTGGAAATACCGCTGAAAACAAAGAGGAATGTTTAAAACACGCTGCTAGTATCTCAACAGAAATTCAACATCCTGTTAGGACCTGAACATTAATTATAAGCTGGCTGAAATAGGACAGTGTCCAGGTAGACCTCAGGGTAACTCTATAGAGTCATTCAAAGGTAGGTTTGATGTTATAAATTACACACTTCTAAGAGCAGGGCTATAATATATTTAGTTCTATTACTGATTTATAATAATGGGCTCAAGGAAGGTATATCAACAAGGTAAACACCAAGACCTCAGCATTTAGTCCTCTCTAGAGCTGGCAGGCTGAATTACATAAAGGCCACCCAATTTTCACTTGATTTCAAGTCATGAGTTCCACATTTCTGTTACATTAAAAATACATTTGAAATAGCTGTGTATGAATCAATCTGTGACACTGTCATCAACTTACTACCTTTTCACGGGATTTAGAACTTAGGTTGTCCTTTCACTTTTCAAGTGAGTCTCAAAGAGGTCACGTAGTTGTTAATGGAACCAACTTTGGAGTCCAGCAATCTGGGGTTCCAAAACACTGACTCTGGAACTTTTCCAAATCTAACATCTCTGAAGCCTCCCTTTCCTTATCCACAAAGTGGAGATAGTAGAGGTACTGCCTTCTTGGGGTTGTTATGTATTTGCAGAGCCAATAAAGCCTTTAATACCCTACTTGGTGTGCAGTGAACAGGAAACAAATGTCTGATGTCACCATTACTATTATTATTGTTGATACTATTATTATTATTATCATCATTAAGTGCCCCCAGAGGTCCTTCAGCCACTTTGTCATATAGCAAAAATAGTCCAAAAGCCCTAACTTCTGTCTCAGGTCACTTTCTCCTAATCCAGAGAGCTTCCAAACTTCATTTATTTAAATCTAAGACAGGGACTTCCCTGGTGGTGGTGCAGTGGTTAAGAATCCGCCTGCCAATGCAGGGGACAAGGGTTTGAGCCCTGGTCTGGGAAGATCCCACATGCCGCAGAGCAACCAAGCCCACGCGCCACAACTACTGAGCCTGCGCTCTAGAGCCCGTGAGCCACAACTACTGAGCCTGAGTGCCACAACTACTGAAGCGTGCGTGCCTAGAGCCTGTGCTCTGCACGCAACGAGAAGGCACCACAGTGAGAAGCCCGTCGGCTGCAACTAGAGAAAGCCCGCGAGCAGCAGCAAAGGCCCAACGCAGCCAAAAAAAAAAAAGCATCTAAATAAATAAATAAATCTAAGATAATACATTAACTCAAGATATTTGTCCTTTCCCCCAGTCTATACTTTAGCTCCATGACAAGAGGGCCAAAATTCATTTCTGAGGAACATCTGGAAGGAAACGTGAAGAAACTGCATCAAACCTCAGCCTCGCTGTGCTGCGTCAACCTCCATAATTTGAAATGACCCGTATTTGCCTTTCATGCTCAGAGACCAGAGACTAGTGACTGAATTAGCCAGGACGGGGCAAGGGTGGCATGAAAACCCAGAGGCTGAGACACCTTTCAGTCGATTGCAGGGGACATGGTGAATCAGAATTAAGCGGACACGTGAAAGCCACGTTTAACAGACCAGCTAACAAACTGCCTCAAAAGAAATCTCCCCATCGCATTTCAGAAAGCACCGCAGGAACGTCATATAAAAGCGCCAGATGAGGGTCCTTAGTTGTACCTACAGAATGTAGGATAGTCTCCTAAGTCGGTTTACGGCTCCAGAACTTGGAGACACTCAAACACCCAGGAACAGCTCATTGCCCCTTACTTTAGCCGCAGCTCAGGCTAAAGCAGACAGAAACACGGCCTCCAGAAGCACGTGATGCGGCCAAGTCTGAACGGTAAGGGGGACAGATGAGGAATCGGACATCCCACAAGGGGTGACACCATATGGGACGCAACTGCTTTCCTCTGACTCCAATCTGCACACGCAATAAAACTTCTCCCAAAACGCAAGAAAGTCGCAGGCTACACCCACCCTGTGCTCTCACTTCTAACGCGGTCCCAGTTGCCCAGGAGGGCGATCCGATCCAGGGGCGCTGGTTTATCCTCAGCCCCCCAACCCCACCCTAAAAGTCAAAATAACTCCTCTGGAAAGAAGCTTCCCAGAGCACAACTGCTTCTCACGGGGAAAGGAAGAAAATGAAAAGGCAAGCAGGAAGCCGGCCCGCTGTGCTTTCTTATCCCAACAACTTCGCCAGGTTTACCGAGGAGGGAGCGCGCCCCGCACGCAACCAACAGGAGACGCGCGGCGGGGTGTCCAGCCTCGGTGGCCCAGCCCTCGACGGCGATGGCCAGAGCCAGGCCGACCCCTTCGCCCCTCCTCTGCCTCCCCGACCCCTTGGTCCTCGGCAGCCTTTGTGTCCGGAGACCCTCAAGCTCCGCGCTCTCCACACCCGCTCCGCAACCTCTCAGCGGGGCGCGGAACAGAGGAGGCAAGAGGCAGGGGACGGATAGAACAGGGCACGCGGATGGGGGGAGGAGGGGGGAGCCTGGGCCCGGGAGGTCCGGGGGCTGGAGGCCCGGGGGTCTGGAGATCCCGGGGACGGACCGTGCCAGTGCCCGTTCCGCGCGCCTCGCATCCCGCAGGGGCTCACCCCCCAGCGCCGTGGCCAGCACCCCCCGCCAACTCCACCACACGAGTCGAGCCACCTCTTTGCGCTCAACTTACCGCGGCCGAGCTGAGCTTTCGGAGAGCCCAGCAGCTTCTCTCTCCTTCCTCCCGCCGAGCCCTTCATCTTCCTGCCGGCGGCCGCCCGGCGCCCCGGCCCTGGCATCGGAAGGAGCGGCCGCCGGGGCTGGCGGTGCCCGGGGCGCACGGCTGCCCTCCCGTAGCTCCAGCGGCGGCGGAGGAGGACGGTCCCTGAACGCCGGGCGTGTGGTAACCGGGCGCGGGCTGAAGGTGGCCGTCAGCGCGCCTCTCCCTCACGCCGGCGCGCCTCTGGCACTCCGCACGCGGCCCGCGCCCGCGCCCGCCTCAGGTGCACCAGATGGGGAGAGGTGCGAGCCGGCGCCGAGGGAGGGGCCGGCCGGGGGCCGAGAGGGAGGGCGGGAGACGCAGACGCGAAGAAGGAAGCAAAAAAGCGGGAGGCCGGGAGCTAGCTTGCATGGAATGAGCGGCTCGTGGTGTTAAGGGAAACGCGAGGCGGAGAAATGCGTCCGGAAACTAGAGATATTGGGAATGAGCTGCTCCAGGAGGCTCGGGAGAGGGGCTTTCCTTCCGTGCCTAGGTCCTTTATCCTCCAGAGCTGGGCGCAGGAGCCTGACAACTACTCCCCCCGCCCCAACCCACCGACATCTCTCTCTCTCTCTCTCTCTCTCTCTCTCTCTCTCTCTCTCTCTCTCTCTCTCTCTCTCTCTCTCTCAATAGTTAACCTCCAACCTCAGTGCAGATACAAAGTGATGGGGTGAAGCTACTGCAAATATACAGGGAAGCCCCACCTCCACGAAACCTGAGTGCTCATCCGTCTTGAGGGGCCAGTGTCCTCCTAAGATTTTTCTTCCGTCCCCCATCTTCTGGTCCTCTCCCTGCCCCCCTCTCACACGAGGTACAAACCCTGGGCTTGAAAACACACCTCTGTTATCCTGGTCTAGGACCTACAGAGGTAGTTCTCAAACTTTATCATGCAGAGGAATCACCCAGGGATCTCGCTAAAGTTCAAATTCAGATCCAGTAGGTCTGGAATGGGGCCTGAGAATCTGCTTTTGTAGTTGTGAGTCAGGGGCTGCTGATCAAGGCCCGCATTTTGAGTGGCAACACACAAAGGAACAAACAAAGTAAACCTGCTTTCTGATAGCAGCTGAGCAACTATTTGTAAGATGATCTGGAATTACACGTCGCTAAGGCACTCTGTTGGTCATGGGGTTTTAGGATGCAGTGGAGGCCAAATAACTTGTAAACACAGTGCATAAAGGTAAAATGCCCTACAGGTACAGGCTATCATTTTTGCCATTAATAATCACTATTGGACTTCCCTGGTGGCGCAGGGGTTAAGAATCCGCCTGCCAATGCAGGGGACACGGGTTTGAGCCCTGGTCTGGGAAGATCCCACATGCCACAGAGCAACTAAGCCCGTGTACCACAACTACTGAACCCACGTGCCACAACTACTGGAGCCCATGCACCGAGAACCCATGCTCCTGCAACAAGAGAAGTCACCACAGTGAGAAGCCTGCGCACCGCAACGAAGAGTAGCCCCTGTTTGCCGCAACTAGAGAAAGCCCGCGCGCAGCAACAAAGACCCAACGCAGCCATAGATAAATAAATAAAATAAATTTATTTTTAAAAATAATTACTATTGATAAAATCATTAGGAATGCTAATGCTGATGAAAGTGCAGAGGAAGACTGGTAATTTGCCACTTCATATGTTCTCAAGCTCTGAAGAGCAGTCAACAGTGACCACCCCACAAAAACACTGTCATTCAGAAAGAAAATGCCAAGTAACAGCCTCCCAGGGGCAGTCTAATCTTCCTCCTCCAAACCAGTTGTTAACTTTGCCAGATATGCAGCATGGTTCAGTGTGTAGTACCAAGTACTTAAATTGCTTATCAAGGTAATAAGCAAAGCAAACCAAGAAGAGCAAATGCCAAGAACAAGGAAATAAATAGAGAAATATACACAATGCACCAAAAGATAGGTCACGTTTCAACTTAGCATGACTCTTATCTTGGTTTGACCGTCTCTCTATGTGTTTTCACCTGGATTTAAACATTCATGCCACCATTTCAGTTCAGCAAGTGTTGATAAGCCTTTCCCTTGCTAAAGGCCTTTCCTGGGGGTGGACAGAATCTGACACAGTTCCTGCTTTGAAAGAGCAATTTGACTAGGTACCAATAAACACCATTTTAGGCAGGCTGTGGTGTCAGAGAAGACCTACACACACATTACCAAAGAGGGTTCAAAAGGCAGGGAGGTCTGGAGAGACTTCATGGAAGGGAGGTCATTCTACATAAAACTTTATTTTTTTTTTTATTTTTAAATTTTATTTATTTATTTATTTAGGCTGCATTGGGTCTTCGTTGCTGCACGGGCTTTCTCTAGTTGTGGCGAGCGGGGGCTACTCTTCGTTGTGGTGCACGGCCTTCTCATTGCGGTGGCTTCTCTTGTTGCAGAGCGTGGGCTCTAGGCGCGCGGGCTTCAGTAGTTATGGCACGCGGGCTCAGTAGTTGCAGCTCGTGGGCTCGAGAACACAGGCTCAGTCATCGTGGCGCTCGGGCTGAGATGCTCAGCAGCATGTGGGATCTTCCTGGACCAGGACTCGAATCCGTGTCCCCTGAATTGGCAGGAAGATTCTTAACCACTGCGCCACCAGGGAAGTCCCTAGACAAAAGTTTAAATGTGATATGATTCCACCGGGCAGAGCTTAAAAGGAGGGTCCTTTAAGGTGAAAGAGTGAAGGCAGAAAAGCATGGGGAGTAGTGGACCATTCGGCCCTGAACATACCGTGCATGGAAGAAGGGAGAAGAAATGGTTGAAGAGACTGGCAGGGGCTGTGCTTGCTCTCCTGAGCAGTTGGTACTTCAGAAGTGCTGCACAGGGGAACGCCAGGATCAGAAATGTAGCGAGAAGACTGATCTGATATCACAAGTTGATAGAAGACCTAGAATCAGAAGATGGGGGAGCTATAGAAGGCACTTAGGAGGCGGTGGAAGCGGTCAGGGATCGTGAGGTAGGACCCATGATAACACTTGTGGGAAATAAAATACGAAGGAGTTTCAAAGGAGACATTTCTGAGACATACTTAACCGGATGCAGACGTTATGTGGCAAAGAGGGATTTGTTCCAGATCTCTCTGTGGTTGTGTGTCTGGAGGACTAGATAAACAGGGACACCGTTAAGAACTGAGACGTCAAGAAGGAAAACCCATTGTTTGGTTTTCTCTTTATGTGTATTTGGGAAAGGCTATCAGTTAACGAGTTCTCTTTGGACACTTCTAGTCAGTGGTTTGAGGCAGATGTACAGGTGGCAATGCTTACACACAGACATTCAAGGCTTGCTCTGAGGAAGCGGGTTCGCTCCCATGTTTGAGAGCCTGGGGTGCGTATATGGAGTTAAATTGTTGGAAGAACGTGCAGTTAGTGAGGTAGAGGAGAGAAAGAAGCACAGAGTGCTTAGGACAGAAGCTTGAAACTCTATGACCTCCCTGTTCCTCAGTGTCATCAGCTGTAAAACATGGATTTACAGGCAATGGATGAAGCTCTGCATAAAGTGATTGACAGGACTGTGATAGTGCACTGTTTTCTTATTTATATTTTTTGTACTAACCTGGAGGGTCTGAGAGGGTGGAACATACTTTCACTGTTGCAGCCTCAACCCCAAACTTAGCCTTTGACACACAGGCTCTAAAAATGTTCATTGAATGAGTAAATTAATAATTCAATAGAAAGAAGAAGAGTACAGCCAAATCACAACCCAAAAGATGGGAAGAGAGGGCTATGTGTGTTCTGTTATTTCAGTGTCATAGGAACCAAATCAGGGCAAAGCTTTGTAACAGAGATGGATACTTTGGGGCAGAGAGATTGAAGGAGAAACATTAATACAGATTGGGAAAGCTTGTGGTTTTGTTTTGGAAAAGGACTGGGTTTTAAAGAGTTCATTGATTACATTCAAGAGAATTGTTGTACTAGAAAGGTATAACTATTCTGAGTGGCAAAGGAATTAAACAAGAATGTTAGTCAATTTTTTTTTTAAAGAGTAATCGATCAACTGAAGATGAAAAAGAGAGATTGGCGGTAGAGGGCTCCTAACAGAAAGGAGGAAGGCTATTCCTCTGTAGCAAAAGGAAAGTCCAAACAAACTTTGTTGATGGGGTTAAGGGGCCACAGGTGTGGGAGAGAAGTTCCAGGTGAGAGAAAGGAAAAATTCATTGAACAAAACAACTAGTGAACCGGGAGTGTAGGTAATCAATCTCAGCAGAGGAGTGTCACCTGTTCCTTAGAAGCAAGAAAAAAGGAGGGAACAACATGTATCAAGATTCTGGGGGGGGGGGGGGGGGGGGGG
>NW_020838000.1:4129254-4236909 GCF_003676395.1 Aethalodelphis obliquidens | reverse complement strand
GGGCTTCCCTGGTGGTGCAGTGGTTGGGAGTCCGCCTGCCGTTGCAGGGGACACGGGTTCGTGCCCCGGTCCAGGAAGATCCCACATGCCACAGAGCGGCTGGGCTTGTGAGCCATGGCCGCTGAGCCTGCGCATCCGGAGCCTGTGCTCCGCAACGGGAGAGGCCACAACAGTGAGAGGCCCGCATACTGCAAAAAATAAAAGAAAAATAAAAAAAAAAAGATTCTAGGGGTGGGTGGGATGGACAGTGCTCTGTGGTGACCTCAATAGGAAGGAAGGGGATATACGTATACATGTGGCTGGTTCACTTTGTTGTACAGCGGAAACTAACACAACATTATAAAGTAGTGTACGCCAATAAAAAATAAAGTAAAAAAAAAATAAAAAAGATTCTGGAGGGCAATGGCAGGAACTGAGAAAGGCTCACATTATCTCACCCCTGTGTCTCCAGAAAAACAGAGATGAGCCTCTACTGGTCCGTTGTGATCAACCAGAAATAACAACATGAGCTAGAACAATGTAGGGCATATTCAGAACAAGTTTAACAGGGACATTATGGTGAATCCACAAGAGATGTGAAGAAAAACCACAACGTGATCCCACCATGTGCGAACTTGCCTCAGGAGTAAAACTATACATTTATTATAACGAAGACAATCGGGATTTTTATTTGTTACTCTCCCAACAATATTCAAAGACATAAGTACAGAGACAAAGCATGCAGCAGGGTTTGCCCAAGTTTAGTAATAACAAAGAAGAAATGATGAGAGATCAGAGAAGTGAGAAATTTCATGAACTCACTTGAAACTTGAGAGAAGGGACTCTCGAATCTTTCAGACCTTGGTTTGGTTTACAATGCTGCCATCTACAACGTGTGAGACAATTTACTTTATCTCTGTGAGCCTTCGTTTCCTCATCGTAAAAGTGGAACACGATGTACCCTTCAGTCTTCGGCTTTTGTAATAAGATAATATGGGTAAAGCAGTGGTTCTCAAACTAGAGCGTGTCCTGCAGAATCACCTGGGGTACTTGTCAAAACAGAGATTGCTGATTTACTAGATCTTGGATGGGTTTCAGGAATTTGTCCTCCTCACAAGTTTCACAGTGACGCTGACACTCCTGGTCTGGAAAACCGCCCTTTGTGAACTCATGCTGTAAAGCATTTAACATAACGCCTGGTACATAGTGAAGTACTAGATACAGGGGAACTACTGTTTAGGGTCGGTGGTCAGTCAACTCATGGTATGAGAGCTGAAGATAGAGGTCGAACTGAAAATGCTATAAATGAAACACAAAAGTGAGTGATGGACAGAGGTTTTGGGGAGACGTTGAGAATTTAAGGTCATGCAAATGAAGATCATATTTAGTGTAAGTTATAGGAAAGATTCAAGATTTGGAGGTTTTGGCCAGAGAGAAAATTCAAGCTTTCAGGATCTTGGAGATCAATTTACGTTTAGCCCAACACTTTCTACAGTGGTGGTTTATGATAAAATGCCAAGGCCACAACAATTCAATCAGATCATAGAAAGAGAAAGCTGGGCCCAGGAAGGCTAGCAGAGCTGTCAGCAGGACAGTCGGCACCGTTGCTGTGACTGAACAGCCTCTTGGCTTTGGAAGCTGCCGAGAAGCAGGAGTCGGGGATGTCACATAACTTTCATTGTCTGAGGTGACGATTTGCAAGTCCCAGTCTCTCATGCTGGAAAGAGTGTCCCTCCTCTCAAACTCGAAGGAAAAATCTCACCCCGGGAACACTAAATAACTTGGAATTCACGTGGAGGAAACTTCAATACAAATCAAGACTTGGCATGACAACGTAATCAATAACAAGCACATCTGGGAGGGGTTCAGAAGTTGTGTCCTCAACATTTTGAGCTTCTAGTCATTCCACTTTACCCAGTACTAGGCCTCCACATACTGGGCACCTGCATTTTGTCCAATGCTGTGGTAGGACTGTTCTTAATCCAAATAAAATCAATCTTTGGAGGTGAGAAAATAGGCTCAGAGAGATTAAGTAACTTCCCTGAGATGGTACCTGATAAGCTCCAATCTGATGATAAAGCATATTTAATTTCCACTTATAATGTTGGCTCTAAAACAGGAAAATAAAGTTAGTAAGTGTCATCTGTTCACATGCTACTCTTTTTATCTTAGGGTGCGTTCTTCAGGAAGTGGACTCTGGAGACATGGAAATTTGTGTGCAGGGAGTTTAATGGTGGTTCTCCTTAAGAGCAAGACGTGAGAGAGACTGAAGGAAGCCAGCTTGGGTGAAGGGAGAAGCTGATCTCATCGAAGGCCTCAGCCATTTCCACGAAGCTCTGCACCAAATGGGGCGCTTCCAAATCATCCTAAAGTCAGGACAGAGAACCAAGTACCCTCGACTCCACCAGTTATTTTTAGTCATCAGAATTCAGTTCACAGAGAAGCCCATAGATTTAACCTTCTCAAGTATTTGAATATTTAATCATCACTACTTTATAGCAACCCAAAGAAGACTGTCTTGAATGCAGCAATTATTTTAATAAACAGTATTATCTGCAAAGGACTGTGATGAGTACTTTGGGAGAACACAAATGTTAATTTAAAGCACATGTTCGATGTCATGTAACTTGAATTCAGACATACATGTGACCTTTGAACAACATGCATTTGAACTGCCCTGGTTCACTTACATTTGGACTTTTTTCAATAGTAAATACTACAGGACTACACCATCGGTGGTTGGTTGAATCCGTGGATCTGGAACTGTGTATGTGGAGGGCCAGCTAACAGTTATGTGTGGATTTTCTACCCCCTGGAGGGTGGGCTCCCCCAGCTCCTAATTTGTTCAAGGGTCAACTGTATAGTGAACTATACAAAGGTAAATTGTCTGTAAAATGGATATAACGATAGTATTGATCTCGCAGGGTAGATCTGAGGATTTAAAAGGCTGCCACAAAAGTAAATGCTATCAATGTATTTGAGGGTTTTCTTTTCCCTAACTACAATAGGTGGAAATGAAGTGTTTTGCAAAATAAAAATAACAAAGTAAAAAAAAAAGTTATGTAATAAGTTTAGGGTAAGAAGTGATTTTATCTGAGATAATTTAATGAAAGAGAAGGAATTTAGCTGAGTTTTCGAGAATGGGCTGGAATTTGAAAGGCAAAAAGAATGATGAGGATAAGAATGCACTCCAGGGAGAACACATACGATGAACAAACGTGTAGAGCGCGGAGGCTTAGAAATTTTTGAGGGCCAGCAAATGGACCAGCTTGTCAAGAACATAAGGGAAAGGTGGGGGACGCTGCTAATGATTTTCAATTTCTGGTTAATTGTTGTGACTGTACTTAGAAGAAAATGAAGAGTGAGATTTTTGAGCAAATTAGGAGTATAAACAAAGTTGTGTTTTAGGAAAATTAAGGTGTGCACAATTGAAACTGAAAAAAAATTGGAAGAAAACATTTCTGTTTCCTGTTCCTGCCTCACACTAAGCCATCTTTCTGGAGAATGTTTTTCTCTCTAAGGCAGCGTTTCTCAAAGTGTTGTCACTAGACAAGCACCACCAGCATCAGCTGGGGACGTATTAGAATTGCAGATGCTCCGGCTTCACCCCTGACCTACCGAAGCAGAAATTCTACGTGTGGGTTCCAGCGGTCCGTTGTAACAAGCCCTCCAGGTGATGCTGATACACGCTCAAATCTGAGAATCCATGCTCCAAGTGTTCCTACAGCACATTTTTCTTCTGGAGCGAATGTCCTCTGGAATATCCTGAAGCAATCCTCTTCTCCAACTGTCTAGAGAATCTGATCGCTGTCTCCTAATATCTTTCCAGACTGTCTCTGATCAAATGACTCAGCACTGAACTCTGCTCTGCTGATATGTGGATCAGAGTGTTTTGAAACAGGTTTTCAGAATAAATCATTAATACAAATTCCCTTCTATTTGATTCGGATGTGGAATACTTCAGCACCAAAGTGTCTATTTTAATAGAAGTAGGGTATCAGAAAAAATTCCTCAGGAAAAAAACCTCACAAGGTATCAGAAAGGGGCCACTAATCAGTGCATTTTTTTCATGATAAACAAACAAGCAAAAATTTTAAAGTCCTTTCCCATTATTAGTAGAACTCTGGAATGGCTAACGAAAATATACATTAAACTACAGCAAAAAAAAAAAAAATCGTTCTAAATAATTAGAGCTTGGACATTGAGGAGGGAAGCAGGGCCAATAGTAGATCGTTCTGAATACCTGTTAAATAAGAAAGACATATACAGATACATACAGAACATATTCGTGAGTGTCTGGGAATCGTGCATCTTTTGAAACCAGTGGATGGGAAGTTGAAAGAAAGAGAGGGAATTGACAAGGAGGTGAACTCATGTAGGGGGAGGTCATGGAGAGGACATGACCACTGGTTGACTGGAGAGCTGGACCCTCACAATCAGAGGGTCCTCATCCCCTCCCCTGAAACGTACACCCTGCCGAACCTTCCCACAGTGCAAGCCGTCTGCAAGGACTCAGGCTGGAGGGAGCAGTGTGGTGTTGAGCCTGTTTGGATTGAACATGTGACTGAACCCAGTGAAGGTCTCTGTATAAACCTTTAAGATTCTGGTGGGTGGATGCAGAGGTCTACTCGTCTTGTGGCGCCCAAGACAAGCTTTGTGGGTAAGTTCTCTTACTTGTTGCACCTGCCACCACCTACCCATCTGGAGGGGTCTGACTCTTTCTTCGGTCTCTCCCTGCCCTCCGTGTATGGGGCCCAGTTTCAGATTTCACCTGGGGGAGCTCCTGCGTGAGTTTGCAAACCAACCATTTAGCACTTGTGCATCCAGTCTGGTGGGGGTGACGCCTTGAGCTATGCAAGGCAACCTGCGGGAGTGGTATGGCTGCAGTAAACTCGACACATTTTGCAGACACACACAAAAATCATATATAAGTACGATGTGCTACATATATAAGCCATCCGTGCTTCAAAACATTTTTATTTTGCTATCCAAATACAAATCTCTCCCCAAGCTAATGTATTGACTGCTGTGTCGTTATACAAGTTAGTGGAGACTGAAGTTTGTCTTAAATATATAAGCATAGGGCTTCCCTGGTGGCACAGTGGTTAAGAACTCGCCTGCCAGTGCAGGGGACACGGGTTCCATCCCTGGTCCGGGAAGATCCCACATGCCGCAGAGCAACTAAGCCTGTGCGCCACAACTACCGAGCCTGCAGTGAGAAGCCCGTGCACTGCAACAAAGATCCAATGCAGCCAAAAATAAATAAATAAAACAAATAAATTAAAAATAATAATATATATATAAGCATAAATTATGTATATTTCAGCCTGCTCATCTAGCTGTCTTCCCGGGGAGATATCTGGAAATTTCGATTGGTTTTTTGAGAACAGCACTATCCTGGGTGTCTAAAAGGATGACTATGGTAACCCATAAATCCCACCTCGCTTCAAACTCTGTGTCCCTTTCAGCAACATCTCCTCGCATTGGCTCCAGTTCTGCTGACGGTAGTATCCCCATTCTGTCAGACTTAGACTCTCAAAGACATTTTTATTTTATTTATTTTTTAAAATAAATTTATTTATTTATTTATTTTTGGCTGTGTTGGGTCCTCCTTGCTGCGTGCGGGCGTTCTCTAGTTACAGTGAGCAGGGGTTACTCTTTGTTGCTGTGCGCAGGCTTCTCATCGTGGTGGCTTCTCTTGTTGCGGAGCACGGGCTCTAGGCGCATGGGCTTCAGTAGTTGTGGTGCACAGGCTCAGTAGTTGTGGCTCGAGGGCTCTGGAGCGCAGGCTCAGTAGTCGTGGCACACAGGCTTAGTTGCTCCGCAGCCTGTGGGATCTTCCTGGACCAGGGCTCGACCCCATGTTCCCTGCATTGGCAGACGGATTCTTAACCACTGTGCCACAGGGAAGCCCTCAAAGACATTTTTAATCACTTCCTTTCACCTTAACCTCCAGCCAAGTGGATTTTCCCCTTGCAATAGGTCTCAGATTCTTTTCTACTTCTCCCACATAGCTAGAGTACCAGGACCCTGATTCGTATCTTATTTGGATTAATTGCTTGGATTAATTTACAAATCTTTACTAACTGAATTCCCAGCCAGCAATCTTGCCCTTCCTCTAACTGAGGTAGATCAGTGTCAGATAAACCTACCCCAGTCATGCTGGTCACCACGTTACTCCCAGCCCTCATGTCACATGCCTCACCACTGTCTTCACTGAGTTCAAACCACAGCTCAGCATCTGAAGCCCCCATATCCTCATCCCAACCTGCCATTCCTGTCGGTCCACCATGACTCCCCTGTGGTCAAACGGTCCCCTCTCTGTGACTCGTGTGTTTTGAAAGCTGTTCCTGATGCCTGGGGAGAATAGTCCTCTTTCTCCACCTAGTGAAACTCAACCCATCTTTCATGACCAGGTTAAAAACATCAGGCAGGGCTTCCCTGGTGGCGCAGTGGTTGAGAGTCCGCCTGCCGATGCAGGGGACACGGGTTCGTGCCCCGGTCCGGGAGGATCCCACGTGCCGCGGGGCGGCTGGGCCCGTGAGCCATGGCCGCTGAGCCTGCGCGTCCGGAGCCTGTGCTCCGCAGCAGGAGAGGCCACAGCAGTGAGAGGCCTGCGTATTGCAAAAAAACAAAAAAACAAAAAAAGCAAAAAAAAACAATGGACCAAAAGGGACTTTTGGGTCACTCATGCATTGCATTTTGAGAGCAAAGACATCTTTCAAAGAAGCCCTTTTGGGTTTCTTTTGTGTCTCATTGGCCAGGAGCAGGTTATATACCTAACATCATTTGCAGAAAAGGTAGAGAATCACCCAGTGCACCCAAAAGGGAGAACACTAGGGGGAAAAAAAAGCTCTTGGTAGCATAGAAGAGGGGAGTAGCTGTTAGACAGGAAACCAGTTCTGTGTGTTCCAGGTAGATTATGCATCATAGGTTATGCAATATACGTGACGATGAACACCCACACTGAAAGGAAGATCATTGCCCTACGTAAAATAGTTGGTGAATGAATGTGCATTCATGTGTATTAAGTTAAAATATAAAAATGTTTATCTTATGTGTGCTCTATTTTAACTTTTACTGACCCACTAATCCTGATCACAGCAGATGAAACCGTTCCTAATATACTTACTGTACTTAATTGTATTTTTTATCATAGGCAACACAGAGTCTCATACACAGCATGTAGTTAATAGTTGTTAACAACAGTGATGATTTTACATATTTGATACAATAGGAACTCAATCAGTACTTACTGATAGATGAGGAATGTTACACATGACTATTAAGTGGCATTCTCCCACCTAGGAAATCATACTGAGTGCCAAGAAAATGTCTATTCTACTTCAAATGTGAAAACCTTTT
The DNA here is from genome assembly GCF_003676395.1 of Aethalodelphis obliquidens. Lineage (NCBI taxonomy): Eukaryota > Metazoa > Chordata > Mammalia > Artiodactyla > Delphinidae > Aethalodelphis > Aethalodelphis obliquidens. The sequence continues at coordinate 4,229,565 of NW_020838000.1, read as the reverse complement.
TGCCTTTAAGATGGTCATTCCTATTACTAATTTTGAAAGCTAATGGTGACCAAAAAAAGGGGCTATATGTTTATCAAACCATCTACTTTTCCTCCTGGGAACATGGAAAAACGATTTTTCCCAGCCCCCTGGTATGTAGAAGAAGGCTTATGATTATTTTTGGCCAAGGAAATATCAACAGAAAACATTGGCCCCAAGTCTTGGCCTCAAAAATCTTCTAGGATTTTTATGCAAACACCTGCCCGCTCCTTTTCTCTCCCCTTGTCATCTGTAGATCTGAAGCAGAGGAACAGTGGAGGACTCCAAGGTCCAAGGGTCTGACAGTCACCACAAGCCCAGCATCCTATTATTAAGCTCTTTTATTAAGCTCATGAGATGGTGTGGTTATTACAGCAGTTAGCACCTACGCATGGATAGAATAATGAAATAGGAATGGCTGGAGCCCTAACGGTGAAGTCCAGGACACAGGCTTTTAGCCCGTGTCTCTCCACTCACTTTTCTGAAAATTTGCCTTCCCCCTCCAACTTTTAATCTCTTACTTTGTATATTTCACTCCAAGCACTTAAAAACGTTTATGTTGTAAAATAGGTAGCTAGTGGGAAGCAGCCGCGTAGCACAGGGACATCAGCTCAGTGCTTTGTGACCACCTAGAGGGGTGGGATAGGGAGGGTGGGAGGGAGACACAAGAGGGAAGAGATATATGTGTATGTATAGCTGATTCACTTTGTTATAGAGCAGAAACTAGCACACCATTGTGAAGCAATTATACTCCAATAAAAATGTTAAAAAAACACAACGTGGGCTTCCCTGGTGGCGCAGTGGTTGAGAGTCCACCTGCCGATGCAGGGGACACGGGTTCGTGCCCTGGTCCAGGAAGATCCCACATGCCGCAGAGCGGCTAGGCCCATAAGCCACGGCCGCTGAGCCAGCATGTCCGGAGCCTGTGCTCCGCAATGAGAGAGGCCACGACAGTGAGAGGCCCACATAACGCAAAAAAAAAAAAACAAAAAAAAAACACAACGTTTATGTTGCTATGCTGAGAAAAGAATCCATCTGATATTTGCAACCACTCTAAATTGTAAAGAACTTAATTTGGTTGCACTCTTCCATGTGCATTTGCATTTTAAAAGGCCTACGGAAAGACCACAATGCTTGTACCTAGAGAATGGATCACTAATGGGTGAATTTCAATAATCAAAAAAAGAAAAAATATTGCTATGCAAATTATAACATATAGGCAACAGCCTACTTCAATTAGAATTCCAGCCCTGAATAGAAATTATTTACGTTCTTTTTCTAAAATAACATACTTTTAAAAGGCAGTTGTTCTATTTACATCTCTTGTCTACAGGGTTCTCAATCCACACATTTATAATATACTAACTAAAATTCTTTAAAACTGGAAAGTTTTATTGTATTTATTGTTATATCTCATGAATTTTAAAATGTCTAAAACAGAGAAAGATAATTAAGGAAAAGACTGCATACAATTTAATTGTGCAAATGAACAATATTCCCTAACTGTGTAATGAATTCAGAATTGCTTTACTTATATCAAAAATGTTTCTATCGATGTTCATTTTCTCTATTTTAGATTGTAAGCTATTCCAGGGTAAGAACTTACACTTTACTCTGTACTTGTTGTGTGGTATCATGTGTAAATCCCTGTTAGGATTGCTTCTTACCCTTTGGAATAGATGATAAATTTTACATATGTGGTGAGATTGAAATTCATACCCCACAATGAAGATGTGTAAAAACAGATACAAAAGTGTAGCTCATCTATTTGTCTAAAATCCCACAAATTCTTCTGCTTGTAGAATGTGGGCGAAGGAGGGCAGAAGAGAAGAGGATGGGAGACCCAAATTTAAAATCAAAGTTAAATCAGTCTCTCCTAGTTTGAAGTAATCTCTTTGGAGTAAATATTCAGTCAATTCAAAGTTCAAATTTTCTTTAAAGTTGATTTCCCTCTGAAACTGTCTACTTGTTCCATATTCCTTCCTAAATGGCATCTGACTCCAGGGGAAACTTCTGCAATTTTCACGGCCCTGTGAGTAGCTAGCAGGTTCTGACCCCCTCTCCCCTGACGGTGATGAAAAATACCCTTCTTCTTGTGGACAGAGGTAATCTTGCTGGGCTGGGGATGGAGGGCTTGTCTCGGATTTCAGTCTCCACTGGCCACCTTTGTGCAAATTTACAATGGTACACGGCAGTCCTGAATATCTCTTATCACTTAAAAAATTACTTTTAAAAAGAGGTTCTGGGACTTCCCTGGGGGCACAGTGGCTAAGAATCCACCTGCCAATGCAGGGGACACAGGTTCGAGCCCTGGTCTGGGAAGATCCCACATGCCGCGGAGAAACTAAGCCCGTGAGCCACAACTACTAAGCCTGCACTCTAGGGCCCTCAAGCCACAACTACTGAAGGCTGAGAGCCACAACTACTGATCCCGTGTGCCTAGAGCCCTGTGCTCCGCAGCAAGAGAAGCCACCAAATTGAGAAGCCCGTGCACCGCAACGAAGAGTAGCCCCCACTCGCCACAACTAGAGAAAAGCCTGCAAGCCCACGTGCAGCAATGAAGACCCAATGCAGGCACTGAATACATACATACATACAGACTTAAGAGGTTCTTAGAGATAATTTTCCAACAGCCATTTCTCACTCAAGGTGGGTGAAAGGCAATTTATGACTGCAAAGTATTAGAAAAGAGTAAAGCTAATTTTATTTTTATATTGTCCTGAAAAGGGAGGAGATTGAAATGGTAAGTGTTAATTACATGAATTTGTCTCATGTGTTGTGCATTGAGTTAGGAGTTAAAATTCCTTGATCTGATTTTGTGCTTTGTTAGTTTTGGCTTTCTTTAGATTCATTACTTGACCAATTGAACTTTAGTTTTTCTGTAAAATGGGTAATAATGTGTGTCTACTTCACATTATCTGAAGTATTGACTATGCTAATATATTTGAAAACTCTTTGGAAATGGTAATGTCTGATAAGGATGGAAAGTGATGTATATTTGCCTGCCACCTCCTGTCTAGATTGTAAACTCCTTGGGGGCAGTGACAGTATGCCACCCTTCCTTGAATCCCCACAATGCCCTGCACAGAATAAAATTTTACTAAAGGTCCCATAGACTGATGGAGTCCCTAAAGAGCAACTCAGGTAACTATGCTAGCTGCAATGGAAGTGTGGCGATCTGATATAAGAACTCTCTGGAGTGGAAAAGAGTTTGAGAAATCCTGTTTTGACAGCTGATGAAACACTTTAAGAGCAATTCAAAATCAAAGAGTGATCTTTGCTTCTACTAATTAATGAAGCTGCAAAGAAAAGACAATCAGGTGGTTGAAACCAGGAGTTCTCAAAGTGTGCTCCCATCACCCCCACAGCTGCATCACCTGAGAACTTGCTAGAGTACAAATTCTCCATCCCCTTCCCACACCTATAGAATCAGAAGCTACAGAGTTAGGGCCCAGAAATCTGTCTTTTAACAAGATTCTGATGCATGCTAAAGTTTGAGAGTCACTGGCTTCAATAATATAAACAGTTATTATCTGATGCACGAAAAGATTGAAATAATTGGTTTTGAGCACTGGTTCAGCTGCTGAACATTGTCTTAGGCTCTTCTGAATTCTTCCACTCCTGTGGCCTTAGTTTGCTGAATTTTTGCCCTTAATCTCATCATCTCAAGGATGGAATATGGCTGCTGTAGCCCCAGTCATCATATCCTCACTCAAGTCAGGAAGGAAGGAGGTAAAAGGAGAAGGGACAATGCCACTTGCAAAGACTGCTTTTACTAGGAAACAGAATGCTTTCCTAGAAAGTCTCCGGCTGCGTTATCTTTACATCTCATCGGCCAGGATTGTGTCTCATGGCTATCCTTAGCTGCTTTCCAAACTTTATATTGGAGGCAGGTAAGGGAGGAAGGAGCTGAGAATTGGTATTTAGTTAGCTAGCCAACCATGTCTTCATAAAAATGGAGGACTATAACATAAACCCAACAATTTATAAGACTTTTCCCAGAAATGAGAAAACACATGGAAAATGAGATATCTGTCTTTAAATACTGTATTTGGAAGGCTGTCATGTGGAAGAAAGCTCAAATGTTATGTGAATCTTCACAAAGCAGGAACAATAGGTGCAAGCTAGGCATCACAGATGTTGGCTCCACGAAAAAAGTTTTCTAATGATCAGGACGTTTCAAAAGGAAATCGGAGGCTTATGGAGTAGTCAGCACACTATCACTCTATAAACATTTCTCAAAAATACAGTGGAGAGAATTCCTGCAATGGGTCTCTTGCATGTCTAAGATTATACGTTCTAACTGACTAAAATCAAAGTACATTATGGATAATACTAATGACCAGCACCTGATGCACATTTACTCTATCCTTGACATTATGTTAAGTGCTTTACATGCATTATCTCATTTTCTACCACTAGGACCCTATGAGATAAGCACGACCTTTACTCCCATTTAAAGAAACCGAGACAAGTTCCGGGAAGATGGCGGAAGAGTAAGACGCGGAGAACACCTTCCTCCCCACAGATACACCAGAAATACATCTACACGTGGAACAACTCCTACAGAACACCTACTGAACGCTGGCAGAAGACCTCAGACCTCCCAAAAGGCAAGAACTCCCCCCACGTACCTGGGTAGGGCAAAAGAAAAAAGAATAAACAGAGACAAAAGGATAGGGACGGTACTTGCACCAGTGGGAGGGAGCTGTGAAGGAGGAAAGCTTTCCACACACTAGGAAGCCCCTTCGCGGGCGGAGGGGGAAAGGTTCGGAGCCGCAGCAGAGAGGACAGCAACAGGGGTGCTGGGGGTGGGGGGAAAGCGGAATCTGGTGCCGACCAGCACTCACCAGCCCGAGAGGCTTGTCTGCTCAGGGACGGGCGGGGGCTGGGAGCTGAGGCTCGGGCTTCGGTCGGAGCGCAGGGAGAGGACTGGGGTTGGCGGCGTGAACACAGCCCGAAGGGGGCTAGTGCGCCACGGCTAGACGGGAGGGAGTCCGGGAAAAGGTCTGGACCTGCCGAAGAGGCAAGAGACTTTTTCTTCCCTCTTTATTTCCTGGTGCGTGAGGAGAGGGGATTAAGAGCGCTGCTTAAAGGAGCTCCAGAGACGGGCGCGAGCCGCGGCTAAAAGCCCGGACCCCTTACACGGGCGTGAGACGCTAAGACTGCTGCTGCCGCCACCAAGAAGCCTGTGTGCGAGCACAGGTCACTATCCACACCCCTTTCTGGGGAGCCTGTGCAGCCCGCCACTGCCAGGGTCCCGGGATCCAGGGACAACTTCCCCGGAAGAAGGCATGGCGCGCCTCAGGCTGGTGCAACGTCATGCCGGCCTCTGCCGCCGCAGGCCCGCCCCGCACTGAGTGCCCCTCCCTCCTCCAAGCCTGAGTGAGCCAGAGGCCCCGAATCAGCGGCTCCTTTAACCCCGTCCTGTCTGAGCGAAGAACAGACGCCCTCCTGCGATCTACACGCAGAGGCGGGGCCAAATCCAAAGCTGAGCCCCAGGAGCTGTGAGAACAAGGAAGAGAAACGGAAATCTCTCCCAGCAGCCTCAGAAGCAGCGGATTAAAGCTCCACAATCAACTTGATGTACCTGCATCTGTGGAATACCTGAATAGACAACGAATCATCCCAAATTAAGGAGGTGGACGTTAAGAGCAAGATTTATTATTTTTTTCCCCTTTTCCTCTTTATGTGAGTGTGTATGTGTATACTTCTGTGTGAGGTTTTGTCTGTATAGCTTTGCTTTCACCATTTGTCCTAGGGTTCTGTCCGTCCTTTTTTTTTAAAATTTTTCTTCTTAATAATTACTTTTTATATTAATGACTTTATTTTACGTTATCTTCTTTCTTTTTTCCTTCCTTCCCTCCTTCCTCCCTCCCTCCCTCCCTCCTTTCTTTCTTTCTTTCTACTTCTACTAATTCTTTCTTTCTTTCTACTTTTTCTCCCTTTTATTCTGAGCCGTATGGATGAAAGGCTCTTGGTGCTGCAGCCAGGAGTCAGTGCTGTGCCTCTGAGGTGGGAGAGCCAACTTCAGGACACTGGTCCACAAGAGGCCTCCCAGCTCCACATAATATCAAACGGAGAAAATCTCCCAGAGATCTCCATCTCAACACCAGCACCCAGCTTCACTCAACGACCAGCAAGCTACAGTGCTGGACATCCTATGCCAAACAACTAGCAAGACAGGAACACAACCCCACCCATTAGCAGAGAGGCTGCCTAAAATCATAATAAGTCCACAGACAGCCCAAAACACACCACCAGACGTGGACCTGCCCACCAGAAAGACAAGATCCAGCCTCATCCACCAGAACACAGGCACTAGTCCCCTCCACCAGGAAGCCTACACAACCCACTGAACCAACCTTAGCCACTGGGGACAGACACCAAAAACAATGGGAACTACGAACCTGCAGCCTGCAAAAAGCAGACCCCAAACACAGTAAGATAAGCAAAATAAGAAGACAGAAAAACACACAGCAGATGAAGGAGCAAGATAAAAACCCACCAGACCTAACAAATGAAGAGGAAATAGGCAGTCTACCTGAAAAAGAATTCAGAATAATGATAGTAAACATGATCCAAAATCTTGGAAATAGAATAGACAAAATGCAAGAAACATTTAACAGGGACCTAGAAGAACTAAAGATGAAACAAACAATGATGAACAACACAATAAATGAAATGAAATGAAAAATACTCTAGATGGGATCAGTAGCAGAATAACTGAGGCAGAAGAACAGATAAGTGACCTGGAAGATAAAATAGTGGAAATAACTACTGCAGAGCAGAATAAAGAAAAAAGAATGAAAAGAACTGAGGACAGTCTCAGAGACCTCTGAGACAAAATTAAATACACCAACATTCGAATTATAGGGGTTCCAGAAGAAGAAGAGGAAAAGAAAGGGACTGAGAAAATATTTGAATAGATTATAGTTGAAAACTTCCCTAATATGGGAAAGGAAATAGTTAATCAAGTCCAGGAAGCACAGAGGGTCCAACAGGATAAATCCAAGGAGAAATACGCCAAGACACATATTAATCAAACTGTCAAAAATTAAATACAAAGAAAACATATTAAAAGCAGCAAGGGAAAAACAACAAATAACACACAAGGGAATCCCCATAAGGTTAACAGCTGATCTTTCAGCAGAAACTCTGCAAGCCAGAAGGGACTGGCAGGACATACTTAAGGGGTTAAGGAGAAAAACCTGCAACCAAGATTACTCTACCCAGCAAGGATCTTATTCAGGTTTGATGGAGAAATTAAAACTTTTACAGAGAAGCAAAAGCTGAGAGAGTTCAGCACCACCAAACCAGCTCTACAACAACTGCTAAAGGAACTTCTCTAGGCAAGAAACACAAGAGAAGGAAAAGACCTACAATAACAAACCCAAAACAATTGAGAAAATGGGAATAGGAACATACATATCGATAATTACCTTAAATGTAAATGGATTAAATGCTCCCACCAAAAGACACAGATTGGCTGAATGGATACAAAAACAAGACCCATATATTTGCTGTCTACAAGAGACCCACTTCAGACCTAGAGACACATACAGACTGAAAGTAAGGGGATGGAAAAAGATATTTCATGCAAATGGAAACCAAAAGAAAGCTGGAGTAGCAATTCTCATATCAGACAAAATAGACTTTAAAATAAAGATTATTAGAAGAGACAAAGAAGGACACTACATAATGATCAAGGGATTGAACCAAGAAGAAGATATAACAATTGTAAATATTTATGCACCCAACATAGGAGCACCTCAATACATAAGGCAAATACTAACAGCCACAAAAGGGGAAATCGACAGTAACACATTCATAGTAGGGGACTTTAACACCCCACTTTCACCAATGGACAGGTCATCCAAAATGAAAATAAGGAAACACAAGCTTTAAATGATACATTAAACAAGATAGACTTAATTGATATTTATAGGACATTCCATCCCAAAACAACAGAATACACATTTTTCTCAAGTGCTCATGGAACATTCTCCAGGATAGATCATATCTTGGGTCACAAATCAAGCCTTGGTAAATTAAAGAATATTGAAATTGTATCAAGTATCTTTTCCGACCACAACGCTATGAGACTAGATATCAATTACAGGAAAAGATCTGTAAAAAATACAAACACATGGAGGCTAAACAATACACTACTTAATAACGAAGTGATCACTGAAGAAATCAAAGAGGAAATCAAAAAATACCTAGAAACAAATGACAATGGAGACACAATGACCCAAAATCTATGGGATGCAGCAAAAGCAGTTCTAAGAGGGAAGTTCATAGCAATACAACCCTACCTTAAGAAACAGGAAACATCTCGAATAAACAACCTAACCTTGCACCTAAAGCAATTAGAGAAAGAAGAACAGAAAAACCCACAGTTAGCAGAAGGAAAGAAATCATAAAAATCAGATCAGAAATAAATGAAAAAGAAATGAAGGAAATGATAGCAAAGATCAGTAAAACTAAAAGCTGGTTCTTTGAGAAGATAAAGTTGATAAACCATTAGCCAGACTCATCAAGAAAAAAAGGAGGAAGACTCAAATCAATAGAAATGAAAAAATAACAACTGACACTGCAGAAATACAAAAGATCATGAGAGATTACTACAAGCAACTCTATGCCAATAAAATGGACAACCTGGAAGAAATGGACAAATTCTTAGAAATGCACAACCTGCCAAGACTGAATCAGGAAGAAATAGAAAATATGAACAGACCAATCACAAGCACTGAAATTGAAACTGTGATTAAAAATCTTCCAACAAACAAAAACCCAGGACCAGATGGCTTCACAGGCGAGTTCTATCAAACATTTAGAGAAGAGCTAACACCTATCCTCAAACTCTTCCAAAATATAGCAGAGAGAGGAACACTCCCAAACTCATTCTACGAGGCCACCATCACCCTGATACCAAAACCAGACAAGGATGCCACAAAGAAAGAAAACTACAGGCCAATATCACTGATGAATATAGATGCAAAAATCCTCAACAAAATATTAGCAAACAGAATCCAACAGCACATTAAACGGATCATACACCATGATCAAGTGGGGTTTATTCCAGGAATGCAAGGATTCTTCAATATACGGAAATCAATCAACGTGATACACCATATTAAAATTTGAAGCAGAAAATCCATATGATCATCTCGATAGCTGCAGAGAAAGCTTTTGACAAAATTCAACACCCATTTATGATAAAAACTCTGCAGAAAGTAGGCATAGAGGGAAGTTTCCTCAACATAATAAAGGCCATATATGACAAGCCCACAGCCAACATCATCCTCAATGGTGCAAAACTGAAAGCATTTCCACTAAGATCAGCAACAAGACAAGATTTCCCACTCTCACCACTCTTATTCAATATAGTTTTGGAACTTTTAGCCACAGCAATCAGAGAAGAAAACGAAATAAAAGGAATCCAAATCAGAAAAGAAGAAGTAAAGCTGTCACTCTTTGCATATGACATGATACTATACATAGAGAATCCTAAAGATGCTACCAGAAAACTACTAGTGCTAATCAATGAATTTGGTAAAGTAGTAGGATACAAAATTAATGCACAGAAATCTCTGGCATTCCTATACACTAATGATGAAAAATCTGAAAGTGAAATCAAGAAAACACTCCCATTTACCATTGCAACAAAAAGAATAAAATATCTAGGAATAAACCTACCCAAGGAGACAAAAGACCTGTATGCAGAAAATTATAAGACACTGATGAAAGAAATTAAAAATGATACAAATAGATGGAGAGATATACCATGTTCTTGGGTTGGAAGAATCAACATTGTGAAAATGACTCTATTACCCAAAGCAATCTGCATATTCAATGCAATCCCTATCAAATTACCAGTAGCATTTTTCACAGAACTAGAACAAAAAATTTCACAATTTGTATGGAAACATAAAAGAACCCGAATAGCCAAAGCAATCTTGAGAATGAAAAATGGAGCTGGAGGAATCAAGCTCCCTGACTTCAGACTATACTACAAAGCTACAGTAATCAAGACAGTATGGTACTGGCACAAAAACAGAAAGATAGATCAATGGAACAGGGTAGAAAGCCCAGAGATAAACTCACGCACATATGGTCACCTTATCTTTGATAAAGGAGGCAGGAATGTACAGTGGAGAAAGGACAGCCTCTTCAATAAGTGGTGCTGGGAAAACTGGACAGGGACATGTAAAAGTATGCGATCAGATCACTCCCTAACACCATACACAACAATAAGCTCAAAATGGATTAAAGACCTAAATGTAAGGCCAGAAACTATCAAACTCTTAGAGGAAAACTTAGGCAGGATACTCTATGACATAAATCACAGCAAGATCCTTTTTGACCCACCTCCTAGAGAAATGGAAATAAAAACAAAAATAAATGAATGGGACCTAGTGAAACTTAAAAGCTTTTGCACAGGAAAGGAAACCATAAATAAGACCAAAAGACAACCCTCAGAATGGGAGAAAATATTTGCAAATGAAGTAACTGACAAAGGATTAATCTCCAAAATTTATAAGCAGCTCATGCAGCTTAATAACAAAAAAACAACCCAATCCAAAAATGGGCAGAGACCTAAATAGACATTTCTCCAAAGAAGATATACAGACTGCCAACAAACACATGAAAGAATGCTCAACATCACTAATCATTAGAGAAATGCAAATCAAAACTACAATGAGATATCATCTCACACCAATCAGAATGGCCATCATCAAAAAATCTAGAAACAATAAATGCTGGAGAGGGTGTGGAGAAAAGGGAACCCTCTTGCACTGTTGGTGGGAATGTAAATTGATACAGCCACTGTGGAGAACAGTATGGAGGTTCCTTAAAAAACTACAGATAGAACTACCATATGACCCAGCAATCCCACTACTGGGCATATACCCTGAGAAAACCATAATTCAAAAAGAGTCATGTACCAAAATGTTCATTGCAGCTCTATTTACAATAGCCCAGAGATGTTAACAACCTAAGTGTTCATCATTGGATGAGTGGATAAAGAAGATGTGGCACATATATACAATTGAATATTACTTAGCCATGGAAAGAAACGAAATTGAGCTATTTGTAATGAGGTGGATAGACCTAGAGTCTGTCATACAGAGTGAAGTAAGTCAGAAAGGGAGAGCCAAATACCGTATGCTAACACGTATATATGCAATTTAAGAAAAAAAATGTCATGAAGAACCTAGGGGTAAGACAGGAATAAAGACACAGACCTACTAGAGAATGGACTTGAGGGTATGGGTAGGGGGAAGGGTAAGCTGTGACAAAGCGTGAGAGAGGTATGGACATATATACACTACCAAACGTAAAGTAGATAGCTAGTGGGAAGCAGCCGCATAGCACAGGGAGATCAGCTTGGTGCTTTGTGACCGCCTGGAGGGGTGGGATAGGGAGGGTGGGAGGGAGGGAGACGCAAGAGGGAAGAGATATGGGAACATATGTATATATATATATAACTGATTCATTTTGCTGTAAAGCAGAAACTAACACACCATTGTAAAGCAATTATACTCCAATAAAGATGTTAAAAAAAAAAAAAGAAACCAAGACATAAAGCAGTCATACTTTGTTTAAGGTCATGGACTTGAGGTGTGCACCCAGGTACTATGACTTAGAAGCCGTCCTCCTTATTCTTGCCACCAATGCCTGGATTTAAAGCAATCCCACAATTTAAAAAAATTTAAGAAATAAAATGCAAATTCCTCATTTAGCTGTAAATGCAGTTCCTTTCTTCACTCCTTTCTAGGGACTCACAGTCATGAAGCCAGGTCTTTGAATTCTCCTTTCTGACATGCTAATATTACCACAGCTCCCTTTTCACAGCTCCCACTTAGATGATCCCTCCTCTAGAATCCAGTTCAAACAATTAGAGAATCTGTCCTGCTAGGTTAACTTGATTTCTCCTCGATATTTTTCTTTTAGAAAATCGTCCTGTGAGAGTGATTGTCCCTAAGCAATTCTATGTACTTACTTTTGAGTAAAAATCCTGACTGCCGAGAATACTTTCAGAGAAGAATGCATCGTTATTTCCAACTCCTGGACTAATCTGAGAATAGTTTTGGCAACCTGTGTATCCCTACTCCCAGTTTTCAAATGTTCATACTGCCTGATGCAAGGTAGATATTGACTGAAAGTTTGTTGAATGAAAGACTACATTCATAGATCTTAATCACAACTGCTTTTTGAAACAACATACAGTCTCACACATATAAATCTTCTGATCATTTTTCATGGTTGTACACTGGTCTAGAATAATGCCAGGCCATTCCACACACACGCTTGGTAAAAACAAAGCAAAAGTATTTGTTTTCATACAGAAGGGCTAATTATGTATTACCAAGAGGAAATATGTCTACACCAAGAGTTACCATATTGGGATCACATAAGCAGAACAGATAATGGGAGGATACATATCTGGAAACTGACTCTATCCTCAAAGCTGGACCCTATCTTCCAGAACCACACCCAAAGACTCGATGTTCAGAAACTAAGAGGTGAATGTAGCTGTATTAATTTCTAAATAAAAGGTAAAGGTTAAAATTAAGACAATGAAGAACAGAACCCCTAAGCTTAACAGAAGAAACGGGCAAGAGTAGAAGATTGCCGGTCCCAGAACGTAAGAGGTCGACTAAACACCTCACTGGAGCCATGACAACAACACCCTAGCCACACAATCTCTTGAACTCAATGGTATTTTGTGCTAATGACGTCCCTCTTCTTTTTTTTTAACCATTTCTTAAAATTGAAGTATAGTTAATTTACAATGTTGTGTTAGTTTCAGATGTAGAGAAAGTATATACAAACATATATATTTATATATCTATTCTTTTTCAGATTCCTTTCCATTATAGGTTATTATCAGATACTGAATATAGAAAAGAGTCCCCTGTGCTTACAGTAAGTCTTTGTTGTTTATCTATTTTATATATAGTAGTGTGTATCTGCTAATCCCAAACTCCTAATTTATCCCTTCCCCCCTCCCCTCGCTTTCCCCTTTGGTATCCATAAGTTTGCTTTCTATGTCTGTGAGTCTATTTCTGTTTTGTAACTAAGTTCATTTGTATCATGTTTTTAGATTCCACATATAAGTGATATCATATGATATTTGTCTTTCTCTGTCTGACTTACTTAGTATGATAATCTCTAGGTCCATCCATGTTGCTGCAAGTGGCATTATTTCCTTCTTTTTACGGCTGAGTAATATTCCATTGTATATATGTACCACATCTTCTTTATCCATTCCTCTGTCAATGGACATTTAGCTTGTTTCCGTGTCTTGGCTATTGTAAATAGTGCTGCTATGAACATTGGGGTGCGTGTATCCTTTAGAATTATAGTATTGTCCAGATTATGTCCAGGAGTGGGATTGCGGGATCATATGGTAGCTCTATGTTTAGTTTTTTGAGGAACCTCCATACTGTTCTCCATAGTGGCTGCACCAATTTACGTTCTCACTAACAGCGTAGGAGGGTTCCGTTTTCTCCACACCCTCTCCAGCATTTGTTATTTGTAGACTTTCTGATGATGGCCATTCTGACTGGTGTGAAATACCTCATTGTAGTTTTGATTTGTATTTCTCTAATAATTAGTGATGTTGAGCATTTTTTCATGTGCCTGTTGGCCGTCTGTATGTCTTCTTTGGAGAAATGTCTATTTAGGTCTTCTGCCCATTTTTTGATTGGTTTTTTTTTTTTTGATATTATGTTGTATGAGCTGTTTGTATATTTTTGAAATGAATCCCTTGTTGTTTGCTTCATTTGAGAATATTTTCTTCCAGTCCATAGGTTGTCTTTTAATTTCATTTATGGTTTCCTTTGCATGAAGATCCTCTTCCTAACACTGATACTGCTGATGTCCCATTAGGACCATATATTTCACTATTAAATTAGAATATTTTTGAAAATAAATATGCCAAAAGAAGAAATAGATTTTTGCATGAGGAAGCTTATCCTTATGACTTACAGCAACAATTATAGATGTCAAAATCACATCCCTAAAATAGGTACAGTAAAAATTATGGATAGTGTTATTTAGAAATGACTATCAATGTGAATACATAAAAATATAGTTGTTGGATCATGCTGTCTTTTGACGTCAAACAGAAACAAAAAATGAACTGGATTTATAGGTTATTTCTGCAAGATTCTAATAAAATGAATTTGAAAAATAACTTTGCCAACTGATGATGTGATTTAAAAGTCAATGCTTAAATGCCAACCAAAATCTAGCACCCTAAACTCTTAAGCAAGGACCACACGTTCTCTATTTTCTGTGTGCAATATCAACAAGGTAGTTGAAGCATTTCAATGACATGCAGAGTCCTGAAAACATTCAGGTTGACAGCTGAGAAGTTATGGCAGACCCATCATTTTGATGTACAGAAATCAGGTGTTTCACATAAAATAAAAACTCTGCCATCAGTTATGCATAAAAGACAAGTCGTAACTAGGGATTTCAGGTACAGAAACAACTATTTATGTGCAGGAAAGTGGAAAGGTCTGCAGCTGATGGATCCTTCTCTACCGTGATATCATGCACCTTAGAATTTTAAAGCTGGAAGGGAACTTGTGAAGGTACAAACTCTTCTTTCAGCAATTAGAGAACCTGGTTATCCAAAGAAGCCAAGTGAATTATTTAAATTAGCCGTCTACAAAGAGATCCAATTCAATTTTCCTATGTTCTTTCTATCCATTAGGGAGATTCCCCAAACCCCACCCCCATCACAAAATGGGAAAGGAGGCAGGTAGGAGGGTCGAATTAACTCTTCAGCATACCATAATTCTAAATCACTCACATACACCAACGCTTTGCTATCATATGGGAACCTAAAAAGATGAAAGGTGTCGTCCCTCCTCAAGAAGCCTATATTTTAATTGGGAAGTTTATGATTCAGTGGAGGTAAAATATTGTTTTCTTATAGACTAGAATGCTGCTCTCTGTGTCAGCATGGAACACCCTAAGGTAGCAAGTTTCCTGTCACTCCTGGTCCTCTATGACACTGATTCTATTGTCACTCCTGCTTTAATCCTTCTTTATTTTTGTAACTCACTTTTGTTATGACGTATTGTAATCAGTACAAAAGAATAAGGTATGATTAATCTTATAGCAAACATCTATGTTCCCACCATGCATCTTAAGAAACAGAAAATTCTGCAGTTCTTCCTATGTTCCTTCCCACAGGGTTTGGATATAATTTTTGTCATAGTTACATATACATATACACATATATGTATATGTACACATATACAGGTATGTATATATATACACATGTACATATATGCAGCATATCGTTATGTTTTATGTATCTTGGACTTTGTAAGTGGTAACGTATTGTATACATACTTCTATGATTAGTATATTTATCCAACTTTATATTTTCAAGATTCAACCGTGTTTTCAGGTGAATTCCAGCTCATTTTCCCTGTTGTACAATATAAAATTGCACTGCATGCAGATGACACATGTATTTGTTCATCTAAGAATAAGCCTTTAAGTAGCTTGGGATTGTTTTATTGTTTTATTGCTTTTAATTTTACTGTTACAAACAATGGTCACTATTTTACAGATATCGTTTCACTTATACAGGAATATCTTTCGGGCATGTGCAAGATCTTACCACAGCCCTTTCCTAAGTTGTTATGCCCATGTATCCTCCTAGAATCAGTAATTACGAGTTTCCATTTCTCTGTATCCTCACCACTCTTGGTTTCATCTGACTCAAAATTTTGTCAATCTGCTGAGTGTGAATTGTATCACAGTGGCTTTCATTTGCATTTCCCTGTTTACTGATATTGAGCATCTTTATATGTTTATTAAACATTCAGATTTTCTCTTCTGTGAAGTGCAAGTTCATGCCTTTTGCACATTTTTCTATTAGTTGTTTTTCTTTTTTTTATTGATTTGTAGCAATGTCATTCTCAAAATCAATGACTCATTGGTTGTATGAGCTGGAAATATCTTCTCCCAGATTATAACTTGCATTTGCAGGTTTTTTACCCTGTCTTTTGAGAAATGGATTGTTCAATTTTAATGCAATTATATTTATCATCTTTTCGCTTAGGGTTGGTGACTTTTGTGTCTTGTTTGTAAAATCATTCCCCACAGTGCAGTCATGAGCAGAGTGGGCCATCCATTCTTCCAGACCCTAATTTAATTCTAATCCTCATGAAGCCCTGACAAATGCAACAGTATTCCATATGACCTCGTGACTCCACTATTCTCTCTTCCTAAACCTAAATTCCAAGCTGTAACCAACTGCATGTCCACTGTGATGCAATCCTGCACCGTGATGAAATACCTTCCCACCTTGCTGATCTGGGTCTTTTATCCCCTCGGATTCAGGCCTTCCTTCCCCTGCTTGATCTGTCAGGTAGGGAGTGAGGGCTGACACTTTATCAGCATTTCCCAGGGTCCTGCTGTTTTTCTGTCAGGAGACACTGGCCAGAAAGTAGAGGACCGTCCGCTCCCGCCTCCATCCCATTTCCCCTCACTGCCCCCCTCCAACCCCCTGCCCAATGCCTTGTCCTAATGACTCAGCAGCATCTCTGGCAACAGCTGTCTTCCCTCCCCGACAGGTCAAGCTCAAATGGATCCAGTTGCCACCAGCAATTCTGGGTCCTGAGGTTCAGTCACATCCCCACCCTGCTTTGTGCCCCGCCCTGAGGGACTCATAACTTCCTTCTGTGATTAATATCCAGGTCACTTCACATCCATTGTTTGGCTTTCGTCTCCTCCCTTATCACTGGAAATTAAGTGGAAATCAGTGGAATTAAGTGAAATCTTCTCACAGTGCTTCCAAGCCCCTTTAGAACTCAGCCCCATTTCCCTCCCCAACTTTATCCCCTGCTTCTTCCTGCCCTTAGTGTGTGATATAGACAAGCCGAACTTCATTTGCTTCTTATTCTTTTTAAAATCATCCCATGGCTTCTCATCCTGGAAGAGGTCACCACCACCACCACCACCACCATCTGCACCAACCTTTGTGTTTCTCATCTTCGTGGGAAAACTCTATCCATTCTTCAAATCTCCGCACACTCCACCGTGAATCCATCTCTACAGCTCGGTCAGAATTAATCAGTTCCTTTTCTTTAAGAACACACAAGTGCTGCTATTCTGCATGGTGTGGGGAGGAGGGGCAGTTACAGCATTAACACTCAAGCACACTGATGCCTGAGCCAGGTTTTCATTGGTCCAAATCCCAACTCTTCTGCTAAGAGCTATACAGCCTCGGCAACTCACTCAACCTCCCTGACCTTCAGCTTCGTCTTTACAAAATGCAAAAAATAAAGGTACCTTACTGGGAGGATAGTTGTCAGCGTTTCGTGAGCTAATGCATCTACCATTCAATAAAGGCTGCTATTAGTATAACTTCACATTGCCTCCCACTTTTGGCTTAAACGCCTCTGCACATTTGGTGAGTGTGTCCATGGGCTCCTCAAGGATGAGGACCACAGCCTTCTGTTGTTTGTTTAGCAGCCCTTTATCTGAGCATTGTATTTGCATCTAATACATGTTCTATAAATATTTGTTAAAAGGTACAAATCTGTTCTAACCCCAGCAGAGGGTGGGGCAGGGAGGTTGGACTTTAGGAAGCGTTCTCCTCTTCCCTCACCTTCTACTTGTCACAATCCTTTTGGGGAGTTGACTTTTCTCTTCTTACATATCCAGTCTCTAAGCTCCCCAAAATTATATCAACAGCAAAAAAATCAAGCCATATACCCCATTTACCTCTCGGGGGGAGTGAACAAACAGGAGATTTGCTACATCTGTGAAACCTTCATACAACACAGGAACTACACAAGAACACCATTTACGAAACACACACTGGACTTGGAAACTAAGGGAGGATTTTTTTTTTCCTTTAAATGTTGTCAGCAAGGAATGAGAAACTCAGCAGGAACTCACACCCCTGGTGATTCTGCAGAGTAACGGGGAGAACCAAGCTGAGCCTTTCAAGACAAAAAAGTGATGCATTGGGCAGAGGTGGTGTAAGGGAGGTCACCTGAAAAGCAAGGCAGTGTAAGAGATGCCTGGATGCCCAGCCTCTAGAAGTGTCTCCCCAGACCAGTACACTGGAGAGCAAACTTCTCTCAATACAATACCCCAGATTGTGTCATGCTTTACAATTAAGAATTGAGAGGAAGTAGTAACCAAAAAATTTATATGCATAAAATTAGGGATGACTATTCCTGTGAATCGAAAATCTATATCCTTAAAATACGTAGGGTATAATTCCTAAAGAATCGGAAGCCACAATTACAACAGCGATATCGATTAGTTTGCCAAGGCAACAGAGGTGTTTTAAGCTTAACAACATAGGGTAAGAAATTATCCAAGATACAGTTTACATATCCAGGCATTGCTAGTTCTAAAAGAAAGTCTTGTCATTGCTGAAGCTAAGCGGCATCTCGGGGCTTTAGTTAGTCCGTGGAGCATGGGGCATCTTCTTTCCAACGTACTGTAAGTCATGTGCAGCAAGTACCAAGACTAATAGTTATCTTGCTATTAGCAAGAAAAAGCACAATGCTGTGCTACTATAAATCTAGCTAAGAGTTAAGAAATTATATGTGAAAAATATCTATGTTCCTTCCCTTAAAGGTTTTGCATAGTAATACTTTGTAGAATTGATGTTGATAAAATTCACTGCAATTAGAAAGAAGAAAACAGAACAGCCAAGCCAGCATAGGACTTATACCAATATTACTGACCAGTGAGTTTCCCAGCATCAGTAAAACTTCTATGGAAAATTAATTTCATGCTTGTCTGCTCTGGTAAAACCCCTTACTGAGTTGTTATAAAAAGAGAAAATTGAGATCAGCTGTGGGAATACCAAAAAGGGTTGATGCAGCTAAAAAGAATTGTCATGTTTACATGTTTTATTGCTTCAGGGTCCACACCCGCCTAGAACCCTTAGTAAGGTTGCTTTTCTGCTAACAGAGTTCAAAATTATTGCCCACGTGAGTCCTCACAAAAATTCTGGAAAGATGCATGTATACCCAGAGCAAGTAAAAACAATAATAATAATAATATAATGAAATTATTAACCCATTTAAAGAACAGATGGACAGACTTTCTATGTGAGAAACTAGCCAATCATTGAGAAATCTGCATAATATTTACTGTACAGAGTTCAAACCTCTGTTCTCTAATATTTGTGTTTGCTATAATTTGTTTCACAAGACAAAGTCTAGGGTACATTCATCTATGTTAGGGAGATCTGTAGCTTTTCAAATTCTGTAGAAAAAATTCTGAGCAGAAACTAAGCATATTATTTTGTTTATCTTAGGAAGCAATTTGCTTCAAGGTGAAATTTCAAAAGATTCACCTTCCAGGTGATTTCACATTTTTTGTTATTATGCATTTGAAAACAGCTTGGGCATGACATACCATACCTTCTGCTCATCTAAATAAGACTGAGGAACAGATGGCTACTGACCTTTATCTCCAATCACGTTCTGCCTGCCGGCATATTATCTTATTTGTAAAAATTAATCTTCTTACCTTCCAGTATTTCTTAGATGGGAAGTTGATTCAAGAGCCTATCAGTAATTATCATAAGTATTAACAGCTTGACACACATGCATATAGTCCCATGGATTCCTGTCTAGGAAATCAACTTTCTGGTATTTTTAACAATCAAAAACCACAGTTTTATATCTCCTAGTTGGAGATATAAAAGAATAAGCATATTCACAAAACCAGTGTGTTCACCCTAAAAATGCTCTGGTATATTTATCAGACAAATAGGCAAATCATTCAGAAACCAATTTTCAATGGTCTAGGTCATGTAGAAAAATTTAATGGTGGGTAAAAAAAAAGTGCTATCCTCATTCTAAAGCATGTAATTATTAACCAGAAAAGGAAGGCACTGTATACATGAAAGTCCTTTGTGATATATATTTATTTGCTATTTCTTTAGCAATTAAGGATACATTTTATGAAAATAACATTGGTGTACCTCACAGGAAATACTTTTAAGAACTTGAAGTTTATGTCTGCATGTCCAGAGGCACACATAGACCTAGGGCGGAGTCAAGGCAAAGATAACTATATGCTTACTCGGTGGGTTACAAATTCTTTTATTACAAATGTATTTTCTCATTTCATCTTCACCTCTTAAGGGGTAAATATTATATTCTGGTAGGTAGCAACTTATAAAACAAAGATATATTCAAAATTTTGTAGCAATAATCTATATACTTCAGAAGACATTTTTGTAGAACTGAAATGTCCAAAATTACCCCCAATTGTACTTTGCATATGAAGACCCAAGCATCATGTGGCATCTTCAGAGAGAGTAAAAAATAATAGTATAATATTTGAGGAAAATGACTGTTTCAGAATTGTGTGATTGTTTAACAAATTTTGTCAAGTAAGTTTTGTGGTAGGAAAATAATCTTTCCCAAATTAACAGTGACTGTTAATATAAATGGCCCCTGGGAAAGGACTTAAATTTTTGTTCTCTCTATGCTGGTGTATATATATATATATATAATTTTTTTTTCAGTACGTGGGCCTCTCACTGCTGTGGCCTCTCCCGTTGCGGAGCACAGGCTCCGGAAGTGCAGGCTCAGCGGCCATGGCTCACGGGCCCAGCCGCTCTGCGGCATGTGGGATCCTCCCGGACCGGGGCACGAACCCGTGTCCCCTGCATCGGCAGGCGGACTCCCAACCACTGCGCCACCAGGGAAGCCCCTATGCTAGTATATATTTTATAAAACAATTAAGTCAGGCTATAAGACTAATCTCTTTGAAAACAAAAGAATGTTGTCTATACAACTTTTTGCATAGTTGTTTATGATCTTTTAATGATGCTAGCATCATTATCCTGATATTTTCTACTTGAAAAGAAAGCAAATTTACAGGGTGAACATTACTGTGGAAGTTTAATCTCTTATCAATGTGCCTACAGATTCAATTAGTATGACAATTTACAAATAACATAAAAATGTTACTCACTGTATGGGAATCTGTTGGAAGTTTTCTTTTGATCCCAGAAGTAATTAAAATAGTGCAGAAGATAAGGTCAGCGTCTAGAACTCGACCTGCATGAGTTTTCCTGAGAATTGACTACAAACATTCAAATACTCTTTGAAAAAGAAAATTATAATTTTTCACCTACCTTGGCTTATCAATAACTTAAAGCAAAACTCGACAATTTAAGCTGCAATTATAAAAAAAAAACCACTAGTATTTCCCTAAAGTATTAATGAAAAATGAATACTAGCTCATTATTAAAAGTGTACAATGGTACAGTCAAGATAATTATTTTTATAAGTAAATTTTGTTTAACTGTATTTGAAAAAATCCAAAAGGAATGGGTCTTAAGAAATGATGCAACACATCTATTTAATATCACATGTTTAATGTCCTAAAATACAAAATGTAAATGCATATAAATAATATATCATAAATGATTATTTTATTTTAAAACTATGATATATAATTTACACTAAACCATTTTAAAGGGATATAATTTATGAATGATAATAACTAATATAACACTCAGTTGTTGATAATCAGTGATGATAAATGAAAGACATTACTGAGGATGTACAAAGACAGATAGTAATAAAAACAGGCATTGTAAAATCAATGAATTTTAGCCCTAGAGTTTTGAGACTTCTCAAATTTCCTCCATCAAAATATATCTAAAAGTCTGACATGTACTCCAGCATATCCAAAGGAGCTGAGGCATTAGTTCCAGATTTCTTTCAAGTTACACATTTTGTTTTTAAATCTGATAATATATTTATCTTATTATCATTACTCAGGTAATGTGTCTTTCCCAAAATCTTTGAGTAAAAATGTGCTCCAGAAAGTGTGCCCCTATTAATACTGTGGATTTGTTTAAACTCTGATAGTCACAGCACCCCAAAGTCCTGGCATATGGATATCCCTGAATAAAATCATAGATTTGGTCCAATCTCCACCTAGACCCAGACAGGTTAAGATGAACCTGACCAAGGTCAGCAGCTACACAACGGTAGCTGTAAGGCAAGAACTCTGCTTCTTGACTCCCCGTCTATTTCTTTTATATCAATTTCTTTGTCCCAACCAACTGGTATCTGTGGCTACAATTCAGGAACTATGGATTCTACTTCCGGTTTTACATGGAAACCTATTATATCACAGCTTGCTATTAAATAAATCCAGATATTATGTAAGTTAAAATTAATCCCATCAATATCCTTCTGATAAAGGACAAAAAAAATGCATAAGCAGGGAAATCATATTTATCCTAAACAGTTACCTAGTGCCTTGAAACTGCTGGGACGGTTCTAAATCTAAAAAATAAACAATAGGAAAGGGAAGGATTCATTTCCTTGGTTCTCACCCTGACTCTATGAGGTCATTATTATTAACATCCCCATTTTTGCAAGTGGGGAGAATTGAGACTGTGAAAATTTCAATAAAAGCATGTACAAGTTAAGAATTAGAAAGTGGTAGATACAGGATCTGAATTCAAGACTGCAGAGAGTGTACTCTTAATCACCATGCTCTATTTCTTGCAAAACAAAGATGGTTGCTAAAAACATAAAGATGACCCCATTATATACCATGAGTGAGTCGTTAACCAACTAGAAATCATGGAAGGTTCAGAACCATTGCCACTGGCCATCACAAGGTGGTTGGCATGAAAACTCAGATACTTGGGAGACTGAGAAGAGGAAGGGAAAAAAAGAAAGGCAAACACAGGATGGGAGAAATGAGAGAGAGAGACTGAAACAGTGGCAGGCCTAGAAGCAGCAGAGATGGTAGGTAAACATTCAGAAGTCTCGGAGAGAGTGAGCATGGAGGGGAGGTTAGAAGCAGCTTGAGGCCATGAGCAACAGACCATGCAGCAAGAGAAATAGGGAGTGAAAATTCAGAAATAGACAAATATTTCTGCAGG
Organism: Aethalodelphis obliquidens; assembly: GCF_003676395.1. Classification (NCBI taxonomy): domain Eukaryota; kingdom Metazoa; phylum Chordata; class Mammalia; order Artiodactyla; family Delphinidae; genus Aethalodelphis; species Aethalodelphis obliquidens. The sequence goes on along the minus strand of NW_020838000.1, from coordinate 4,206,614 downwards.
GAAGTGATCCATGATAGGGAGGCAGGGAACGTGTAGATTTCTGGGCAGTAGGATGAGGGGAGGGAGGCAGCGTAGAGGTAACACTGCACCTCGTTCACATAAAAGCAATAGTGATGCTTGGAACTGTGGTTCCAGAGCCTGCAGGGTGGCAGGTGTGGGTTGTATCCTACCAGAAGACATACTGGAAAAAGCATAGAAAATTGACCCACACAAAATGCATGAATTTGTGATTTTAATTAGAATGACTTGTAATTTTATAATTAGAAATCTCCCTAAAAAAATCTAGGTTTACAGTGGCTTTTTTTTTTTTAATCATAATTTTGGGCAACCCTGGGCCTCTTTAGCTTCCTTAAATACACACTATTCCTAGGTCAACACCAATGCCAGTGTAATCTTCTAAATATATATATTCTTTGTCACCCTTATACCTGAAATCTTTGAAAATCCAAATTCTAGTGAGATGCAAGAAACCTTTGGTGGCCTGGCACCACTGACTTCTCTACTGTTACTTCTGTCTACTTTTCTGTATGCATCTCCACGAAAAGGAATTACTTATAGAGCCTTGAAAGCACAGTGCGCTTGCTGCCTGCACACTTTTATGCAGGATGCTCCTCGCGTCTTGAACACTATGGGCCGAACTAACTACTTCACATCCTTCAAGCTCAGAAATCACCTTCCCCAGGAATCCCTCCATTACCCAGTCTTGCGCTTTTCTATGTCATGACACTCACATCACCTACAATTATCACCTGTCTGATCATTTTGTCCAAATCTTTATCTCCAACCCAAATTGCTTATTTGTTTACCACTGTTGTCCTAGATCCATATTTGTAACTTCTATGTTCATAGTTCCAACTTGTCTACTTGAATGTGCCTTGGCCATATACAAGCCTGAACTCCTCTGGTCCCCAAGTATCTCCCCAGGAGCTGAACCAGCTCCTCCCCAGCTATTCCCTATTCTAATAAATGTCTCAGATGCTCAAGTGAGAAAAACTGGGGGGGTCATCCTTGATGCCTTCCATGGCAACCATGAAAATGCACTCACAGAACACCAACTACAGGTGATGTTACAGGACTACAGGTGATGCACTTTGAAATCCATCCCCACGTTTGTACTGAGCCCACGATTCCCAAGAGCCAGTGATGGTGTGCGTCAGGGGTGCCATGGTAGAACATTCCTGGAGATGAGAGACTCTTCAGATGGCCACCTTTAGCTTGAGTACTCCCCAAAACTTTTCAGAAACGTTGCTAGACTATTGGGTAATCTAAGACACCTCCACCTAACTTTCTCTCTCCTTCCCTTGCGGTCAGATTGCATCAAGATCTGCTGGCTCTCCCAACCTTATCCAGCTCCATCCCTATCTTCTCTTTCATAGGTACTTCCTCTAATAAAATTCTTTCAGATTCAATCCCATGCTTGCTACTCTCTTGGAATATCTGGCCTAATGCACTATCTTCTCCCTCTTCTCTAAGTATGGTTTATCCTTTTTCCTAAACATGCCCTGAATTTATTCTCATTGCCATTAATATGTTAGACCAGGCTAGTAGCAGCTTTTGTCTAGTTTTTCTTTTTTTAATGTAACAGCTTTTTTGAGATATAATTAACATACAATACTCATCATTCATTTAAAGTGTACAATTCAATGATTTTTTAGTATATTCACAGGGCTGTGCTACTATCACCACAATCAATTTTAGAACATTTTCTTCATTCCCAAAAGAAACCCTGTGTTTGGTGAGCAGTCACTCCCCATTTCCTCCTAATACACTCAGCCCCAGGCAACCCCTAATCTACTTTCTATTTCCATAGATTTGCCTATTCTAGACATTTCATGTAAATGGAATCATATGATATGTGGTCTTTTGTGATTAATTACTTTCACTTTGCATGATGTTTTCAGGGATCACATATCTTGTAGCACCAATACTACTACAATACTCTTTTTTTTTTAATGCTGAATAATTTTTCATTACATAGATATGGCACATTTTATTTACCCATCCATAAATTGCTGGAAATATGGGTTAGTTCCACTTGGGGGCTATTATGAATAATGTTGCTATGAATATTCACATTTAACTTGTTATGTAGATATATCTTTTCATTTCTCTTGAATGCATACCTAGACGTTGAATTGGTATGTCACACGGCAACTCTTTGCTTAAACTTTTGAGGAAATGTTTTCTGTAATGGCTGCACAGTATTACATTTGTACCAGCAGTGTATAACGGTTCCAGTTTCCCTGTATACTCACCAACAGTTATGATTGCAGGTCTTTTTGACTATATCTATCCTTGTGGATATAAACTGGTATCTCATGATTTTGATTTGCATTTTCTTGGTGGATAATGACATTGAGCATCTTTTCACGTGCTTGTTGGCTAATTGTGTATCTTCTTTGGAGAAATGTCTAATGACAAGACCCTTTCTCATTTTTAATAGGGTTTTTGTCTTTATATTATTTATTTATCAGTTTCCTAGATATGTCACTTATCAGATATATGATTTGCAATACTTTCATTCTGTTGACTGTCTTCATTTTCTTGGTGGGGTCTTCTATTTTTAAATAAATTTATTTTATTTATGTATTTTTGGCTGTGTTGGGTCTTTGTTGCTGTTTGCGAGCTTTCTCTAGTTGCGGCGAGTGGGGTCTACTCTTCATTGAGGTGCGTGGGCTTCTCACTGCAGTGGCTTCTCTTGTTGCGGAACACAGGCTCTAGGTGCGCGGGCTTTAGTAGTTGTGGCACGTGGGCTCAGTAGTTGTGGCTTGCGGGCTCTAGAGCACAGGCTCAGGAGTTGTGGCGCACGGGCTTAGTTACTCCGTGGCATGTGGGATCTTCCCGGACCAGGGCTTGAACCCCTGTCCCCTGCATTGGCAGGAAGATTCTTAACCACTGTGCCACCAGGGAGGCCCTTGGTGGGGACTTCTGTGGCACAAAAGTTTTAAATTTTGATAAAGTCCAATTTAGCTATCTTTATCTTTGTTGTTTGTGTTTTTGTCGCCATATTAAGAAACTACAGCTAATCCAAGGTTAAAAAGATTTAAACCTATGTTTCCTTCTGAGAGTTTTAGCTCTTACATTTAGTTCTTATTTTAAGTTAATTTTTGTATATGGTGTTAGGAAGGTATCCAGCTTCATTCATCTGCATGTGAATATCCAGTAGCCTTGGCACCATTTGTTGAAAGGACTATTTTAGGCCCCATTGAATTGTCTTGGCATCCTTGTCAAAAATCAATAGATCATAAATGTAATGGTTTATTTTGGGGCTTTCCATACTATTCTATTAATTTACATGTCCATCCTTATGCTAGTTCCACACTGTCTTGATTACTGTAGGGTATTAGGTTTTGAAATCAGAAAATGTGAGTTCTCCAAATCTGTTCTTTAAAAATGAAGGTTGTTTTGACTATTCTGTGTCCCTTGAATTTCTGTATGAATTTTAGTATCAGCTTCAATTTATGCAAAGAAACTAGGTCAGATTTTAATAAGGACTGTATTGAACCTGTAAATTAATTTGAGAGGTTCTGCCATCTTAATTATACTAAGTCTCCCAATCTGTAAATATGTGAGGTTTTTCCATTTACTTAGGCCTTTTTGAATTTCTTTCAGCAGTATTTTATAGTTTTTAGGATAGTTTACACTTTTTAAAATTTACTCCTAAGTATTTTTTTGCTGCTGCTGTTAATGGAATTGTTTCCTTAATTTCATTTTGAATTGCCCATTCCAAGGCATAGAAATACACTTAATTTTTGTATAATGATCTTATATCCTCTAACCTTGCTGAACTCATTTATTAGTTCTAGTAAGTTTTTAGTAGATTTGGCCTGGATTTGTTGCAATAGCCTTTAATTTTGTCTACACTTGGGCTTCTGTACAATCCATTATTCAGTGTATCCAGAGATCTTTTAAAATATGTGTCTGAACTTATAGTCCCCCATTTAGAAGTCCTCAGTTGCTCTCCACTGACCTTAGGATAAAATCAGAATTTCTCAATATGATGTACCAGGTTTGGATTCTGTTCATAGCTTTTATGCCCTAGCTTCTCTCTATCTTCTGGGCTTACCTGTCTTTCCCTTCCTTGCACTCAATGCACCAGCCATACTGATTGTGTTTCAGAACCACAAACACACTGCACTCTCTCTTCCCCCTAGGACTTCTCTCTGTCTAGAGCACTGGGTTTTTTTCTTCCTCTTCACCTGCTATATTCTCCTGGTTTTCACTCTGCTGAAATATCGTTTTCACTAACCATCTATTAACCTTGAAAATAAGAAATCCTGTTTCTATCACATCACAAATCTCTTACTAAAGAAAGACCTTATTCTTCCTAATTTTTCTTTGTGTGAGTATCTGTCTTCCATGGAAAAATTTTAGCTCCATTGATCAATATTATTCTACTTTTATCATCAAATTATTCAACATATACAGTAGATATATGGGTGAATAAGACATTTGTAGGTTTTACTCCCACAGAGTTTATTATCTCAATATGTAAACAATTTAAGCAATCGAAAAATGATTGCAGAATTTAATTAAACCTACGGAGAAAAGGTTACTACAAGTTATTAGAATTGAAAACAAACTTTTTTCTCTGTTTGGTTCGCTGCTATATATTAATGGATATTAATATCCATTAACTGCACTAAAGACAGTCTTGTCATATAGCAGGAGAGCAATAAATATTTATCGATTAAATAATATGGAACTCAGAAAGGAACAAAAAACTGAGAAGGAGACTAAGGAGATATTATGAGAAACAACAACAGGGAAACCTAAAGAGAGGAGAAGAGAAAAACCTGATTAGGGAATGTGCCATTTAGACTGAGAACTAAATGCCTTTTAAAAAGTAAAGGATATGGGTTTCCCTGGTGGCGCAGTGGTTGAGAGTCCGCCTGCCGATGCAGGGGACACGGGTTCGTGCCCCGGTCCAGGAAGATCCCACATGCCGTGGAGCGACTGGGCCCGTGAGCCATGGCTGCTGAGCCTGTGCGTCCAGAGCCCGTGCTCCGCAACGGGAGAGGCCACAACAGTGAGAGGCCCGCGTACCGCAAAAAAAACAAAAACAAAAACAAAAAAAATAAAAAGTGAAGGATGAGTTGGGAGCTTGAGATTAACATACACACTACTATATTTAAAATAGATAAACAACAAGGACCTACTGTATAGCAAAGGGAACTTTGCTCACTAATCTGTAATAACCTAAATGGGAAAAAAATTTGAAAAAGAATAGATACAAGTACATGTATAACTGAATCACTTTGCTGTGCACTTGAAACTAATACAACATTGTAAATCAACTAAAGTCAGTATAAAATAAAACTTTTTAAAGAATTTAAAAAAAAGTGAAGGAAAGAGCATTCTAACCAAAGAAAGTAGCCATTTGCAAAATTGCTGGTAGATGATGGATGGACGGATGGATGGATACAAAGGCAGAAGGATAGATAATAGATAAAGGAATATTCTCTGCCTTTATCAGGAATGACTCACAAATGACTAGTCTTTAATTTCTAAATTTGGAAAAGGGCTTTAGAAACTACATAAGCAAAGTTACACTTGTAGAGGATACCACTGTGCTCCTACCCCATCCCCATAGTTGAATGTGAAATGAGGTGTATTAACCAAATTGATCTTTTTCTCCTCTGGCCTGTAGTCCAAGAGTGATTCTCAGTGTCAGGTCTAGCTCACACCCACCCACTCCTTGGGGACTCCATGTCCTGAACCAGCTGTCATTTGCCCATGTGAGGTCAGTACCTGGGTCCTCTGCTACAGTGACCTACCTATTCACCAGGTAATATCTAATATCTGTCTTTTTTGACCTCAGCCAAGTTCTAACTCACCACATCCTTTGGACACTGTATATAAGCACCACCTGGGAGCCTGTTAAAAATGCAGATTCCCAGTATTTGCATTTTAAGAGAATTTCTCAGATGATGTGTATGCACATTCAAGTTCAAGAAGCATTGTTTTAACTAGTCTACTCCTCCAAATTCTTTCACTTGCTTTCAGCATCCTAATTCTTTCCACTGGCACATTTATGCAACTACCAAAGTGACTCATATGGAATCTTTCTGAGTGTTGGCTTTCCAGTGGATAATTTCTCTTTTTCTTTCATTAAAAAAAAAATGGTTGGTAAGGCTTGGGGAAGAGGAAGGAATTAATTCTAGGGTGTTGCTACAGCAAAAAAGCCCACTGTCTTCATGAAAGCCTAGACACCCTATGTTGGTCTGGTTAGCAGTGTGATCCATACCTACAGCAAATGAGGAAGGGTCTTGATAAAATTCAAAGGAGGTGGGGCCAGTATAAAGCCTTCTTAATCTCTGTAATAGAACCAATTTAAGTACTACTTCAAGGCCTTTGGTCCATTCTAAGTTCATATGATTGCTAAGAGGATCATCCTTTATTAGAGCAGAACCTTCAAATGTCTGTCCATCACATCACCACTGTATTTGCCATCCAGCCTTCCCTTAGAAAGAAGGTATTTGATAGACTTGTGGGATTCTAGATAATCTCTCTACTAAAAGCATCTGCTGTCATTAAGTTTTATTTATTGATTGATTTTTTAAATTTAATTTTATTTTTTTATACAGCAGATTCTTATTAGTCATCAATTTTATACACATCAGTGTATACATGTCAATCCCAATCGCCCAATTCATCACACCACCACCACCGCCACCCCACTGCGGCTTTTCCCCCTTGGTATCCATACGTTTGTTCTCTACATCTGTGTCTCAATTTCTGCCCTGCAAACCGGTACATCTGCACCATTTTTCTAGGTTCCACATATATGCATTAATATATGATATTTGTTTTTCTCTTTCTGGCTTACTTCACTCTGTATGACAGTCTCTAGATCCATCCACGTCTCAACAAATGACCCAATATCGTTCCTTTTTATGGCTGAGTAATATTCCATTGTATATATGTACAACATCTTCTTTATCCATTCACCTGTTGATGGGCATTTAGGTTGCTTCCATGACCTGGCTACTGTAAATAGTGCTGCAATGAACACTGGGGTGCATGTGTCTTTTTGAATTATGGTTTTCTCAGGTTATATGTCCACTAGTGGGATTTCTGGGTCATATGGTAATTCTATTTTTAGTTTGTTAAGGAAGCTCCATACTCTTCTCCAGAGTGGCTGTATCAATTTACATTCCCACCAACAGTGCAAGAGAGTTCCCTTTCCTCCACACCCTCTCCAGCCTTTGTTGTTTATAGATTTTCTGATGATGCCCATTCTCACTGGTGTGAGGTGATACCTCATTGTAGTTTTGATTTGCATTTCTCTAATAATTAGTGATGTTGAGCAGCTTTTCATGTGCTTCTTGGGCATATGTATGTCTTCTTTGGAGAAATGTCTATTTAGGTCTTCTGCCCACTTTTGGATTGGGTTGTTTTTTTAATATTGAGCTGCATGAGCTGTTTATATATTTTGGAGATTAATCCTTTGTCCATTGATTCGTTTGCAAATATTTTCTCCCATTCTGAGGGTTGTCTTTTTGTCTTGTTTATGGTATCCTTTGCTGTGCAAAAGCTTTGAAGTTTCATTAGGTCCCATTTGTTTATTTTTGTCTTTATTTCCATTACTCTAGGAAGTGGATCAAAAAAGATCTTGCTGTGATTTATGTCAAAGAGTGTTCTTCCTATGTTTTCCTCTAAGAGTTTTATAGTGTCTGGTCTTACATTTAGGCCACTAATCCATTTTGAGATTATTTTTGTATATGGTGTTAGGGACTGTTCTAATTTCATTCTTTTACATGTAGCTGTTCAGTTTTCCCAGCACCACTTATTGAAGAGGCTGTCTTTTCTCCATTGTATATTCTTGCCTTCTTTGTCATAGATTAGTTGACCATAGGTGTGTGGGTTTGTCTCTGGGCTTTCTATCTTGTTCCATTGATCTATGTTTCTGTGCCAGTACCATATTGTCTTGATTACTGTAGCTTTGTAGTATAGTCTGAAATCAGGGAGTCTGATTCCTCCAGCTCCGTTTTTCTCCCTCAAGACTGCTTTGGCTATTTGGGGTCTTTTGTGTCACCATACAAATCTTAAGATTTTTTGTTCTAGTTCTGTAAAAAATACCATTGGTAATTTGACAGGGATTGCATTGACTCTGTAGATTGCTTAGGGTAGTATAGTCATTTTCACAATATTGATTCTTCCAATCCAAGAACATGGTATATCTCTCCATCTGTTGGTATAATCTTTAATTTCTTTCATCAGTGTCCTATACTTTTCTGCATACAGGTCTTTTGTCTCCTTAGGTAGGTTTATTCCTGGGTATTTTATTCTTTTTGTTGCAGTGGTAAATGAGAGTGTTTCCTTAATTTCTCTTTCAGATTTTTCATCATTACTGTATAGGAATGCAAGAGATTTCTGTGCATTAATTTTGTGTCCTGCTACTTTACCAGATTCATTAATTAGCTCTAGTAGTTTTCTGGTGGCATCTTTAGGGTTTTCTATGTATAGTGTCATGTCATCTGCAAACAGTGACAGTTTTACTTCTTCTTTTCCAATTTGTATTCCTTTTATTTCTTCTTCTTCTCTGATTGCTGTGGCTAGGACTTCCAAAACTATGTTGAATAATAGTGGTGAGAGTGGACGTCCTTGTCTTGTTCTTGATCTTAGAGGAAATGCTTTCAGTTTTTCGCCATTGCGAATGATGTTTGCTGTGGGTTTATCATATATGGCCTTTATTATGTTGAGGTAGTTTCCCTCTTTCCCCACTTTCTGGAGAGTTTTTATCATAAATGGGTGTTGAATTTTGTCAAAAGCTTTTTCTGCATCAATTGAGATGATCATATGGGTTTTATTTTACAATTTGTTAAGATGGTGTATCACATTGATTGATTTGTGTATATTGAAGAATCCTTGCATCCCTGGGATAAATCACACTTGATCGTGGTGTACCATCCTTTTAATGTGTTGTTGGATTCTGTTTGCTAGTATTTGTTGAGGATTTTTGCATCTATATTCATCAGTGATATTGGTCTGTAATTTTCTTTTTTTTCTTTTTTTTTTTTGCGGTACGCGGGCCTCTCACTGTTGTGGCCTGTCCCGTTGTGGAGCACAGGCTCCAGATGTGCAGGCTTAGCGGCCATGGCTCATGGGCCCAGCTGCTCTGTGGCATGTGGGATCTTCCTGGACCAGGGCACAAACCCGTGTCCCCTGCATTGGCAGGCGGACTCCCAACCCCTGCGCCACCACGGAAGTCCCCCTCTTTTTCTTGATGAGTCTGGCTAGTGGTTTATCAATTTCGTTTATCTTCTCAGAGAACCAGCTTTTAGTTTTATTGATTTTTGCTATTGTTTTCTTTGTTTCTATTTCATTTATTTCTGCTCTGATCTTTATGATTTCTTTCCTCTGCTAACTTTGGGTTTTGTTTGTTCTTCTTTCTCTAGTTCCATTAGGTGTAACGTTAGATTTTTTATTTGAGATTTTTCTTGTTTCTTGAGGTAGCCTTGTATAGCTATAAACTTCCCTCTTAGAACTGCTTTTGCTGCATCCCATAGGTTTTGGAGCGTCATGTTTTCATTGTCATTTGTCTCTAGGTAGTTTTTGATTTCCTGTTTGATTTCTTCAGTGATCTCTTGGTTATTTAGTAACGTATTATTTAGCCTCCATGTGTTTGTGTTTTTTACGTTTTTCCCCTGTAATTGATTTCTAATCTAATAGTGTTGTGGTTAGAAAAGATGCTTGATATGATTTCAGTTTTCTTAAATTTACTGAGGCTTTATTTGTGACCCAAGATGTGATCTATCCTGGAGAATGTTCCATGCACACTTGAGAAGAAAGTGTACTCTGCTGTTTTTGGATGGAATGTCCTATAAATATCAATTAAATCTATCTGGTTTATTGTCTTATTTAAAGCTTCTGTTTCCTTATTTATATTTATTTTAGATGATCTGTCCATTGGTGTAAGTGAGGTGTTAAAGTCCCCCACCATTATTGTGTTACTGTCGATTTCCTGTTTTATAGCTGTTAGCAGTTGCCTTATGTATTGAGGTGCTCCTATGCTGGGTGCATATATATTTATAATTGTTATATCTTCTTCTTGGATTGAGCCCTTGATCATTATGTAGTGTCCTTCCTTGTCTCTTGTAACATTCTTTATTTTAAAGTCTATTTTATCTGATAGGAGTATTGCTACTCCAGCTTTCTTTTGGTTTCCATTTGCATGGAATATCTTTTTCCATCCCCTCACTTTCAGTCTGTATGTGTCCCTAGGTCTGAAGTGGGTGTCTTGTAGACAGCATATATATGGGTCTTGTTTTAGTATCCATTCAGCAAGCCTGTGTCTTTTGGTTGGAGCATTTAATCCATTCACGTTGAAGGTAATTATCGATATGTATGTTCCTATGACCATTTTCTTAATTGTTTTGGGTTTGTTTTTGTAGGTCCTTTTCTTCTCTTGTGTTTCCCACTTAGAGAAGTTCCTTTAGCATTTGTTGTAGAGCTGCTTTTATGGTGATGAATTCTCTTAGCTTTTGCTTGTCTGCAAAGCTTTTGATTTCTCCATCGAATCTGAATGAGATCCTTGCCAGGTAGAATAATCTTGGTTGTAGGTTCTTCCCTTTCATCACCTTAAGTATATCATGCCACTCCCTTCTGGCTTGTAGAGTTTCTGCTGAGAAATCAGCTGTTAGCCTTATGGGAGTTCCCTTGTATGTTATTTGTCGTTTTTCCCTTGCTGCTTTCAATAATTTTTCTTTGTCTTTAATTTTTGCCAGTTTGATTACTATGTGTCTCAACGTGTTTCTCCTTGGGTTTATCCTGTATGGGACTCTCTGCGCTTCCTGGACTTGTGTGGCTATCTCCTTTCCCATGTTAGGGAAGTTTTTGATTATAATCTCTTCAAATATTTTCTCTGGTCCTTTCTCTCTCTCTTCTCCTTCTGGAACCGCTATAATGTGAATGTTGTTGCATTTACTGTTGTCCCAGAGGTCTCTTAGGCTGTCTTCATTCTGTTTTCTTAATTCTGTTCCACAGCAGTGAATTCCACCATTCTGTCTTCCAGGTCATTTATCCGTTCTTCTGCCTCAGTTATTCTGCTATTGATTCCTTCTAATGTACTTTTCATTTCAGTTATTGTATTGTTCCTCTCTGTTTTTTTGTTCTTTAATTCTTTTAAGTCTTTGTTAAACATTTCTTGCATCTTCTCGATCTTTGCCTCCATTCTTTTTCCGAGGTCCTGGACCATCTTCACTACCATTATTCTGAATTCTTTTTCTGGAAGGTTGCCTATCTCCACTTCATTTAGTTGTTTTTCTGGGGTTTTATCTTGTTCCTTCATCTGGTAGATAGCCCTCTGCCTTTTCATCTTGTCTGTCTTTCTGTGAATGTGGTTTTTGTTCCACAGGCTGCAGGATTGTAGTTCTTCTTGCTTCTGCTGTCTGCCCTCTGGTGGATGAGTCTATCTAAGAGGCTTGTGCAAGTTTCCTGATGGGAGGGACTGGTGGTGGGTAGAGCTGACTGTTGCTCTGGTGGGCAGAGCTCAGTAAAACTTTAATCCGTTTGACTGCTGCTGGGTAGGGCTGGATACCCTCCCTGTTGCTTGTTTGGCCTGAGGCAACCCAACACTGGAGCCTACCTGGGCTCTTTGTTGTGGCTAATGGCATACTGTGGGAGGGCTCAGGCCAAGGAGTACTTCCCCGAACTTCTGCTGCCAGTGTCCTTGTCCCCACAGTGAGCCCCAGCCACCCCCATCTCTGCAGGAGACCCTCCAACACTAGCAGGGAGGTCTGGTTCAGTCTCCCCTGGGGTCACTGCTCCTTCCCCTGGGTCCCGATGCACACACTACTTTGTGTGTGCCCTCCAAGAGTGGAGTCTCTGTTTCCCCCAGTCCTATCAGAGTCCTGCAGTCAATTCCCAGCTAGCCCTCAAAGTCTGATTCTCTAGGAATTCCTCCTCCCATTGCCAGAGCCCCAGGTTGGGAAGCCTGACGTGGGGCTCAGGACCTTTACTCCGGTGGGTGGATTTCTGTGGTATCAGTGTTCTCCAGTCTGTTAGTCACCCACCCAGCAGTTATGGGATTTGATTTTACTGTGATTGCGCCCCTCCTACCGTCTCATTTTGGTTTCTCCCTTGTCCTTGGATGTGGAGTATCTTTTTTGGTGAGGTCCAGTGTCTTCCTGTCGATGATTGTCCAGCAGCTAGTTGTGATTCTGGTGCTCTCGCAAGAAGGAGTGAGAGCACGTCCTTCTACTCCACCATCTTGGTTCCCATCCAGCCTTTGGTCTAGGAGTATTGAAGGGTTTCTCAGCCTGTGGGTGCAGCGCCGGGGAAGAGGGAGGCCAACACTAACCAGGTCGTGGCGCGGAGCCCGGAGCCAGGCAGGGAACGCACTCAAGACCTGCACCCGGGAGTGACCTGTGCTGTCAGTAAGTTTTAAATGCCACGAGAAAAGCCCATAACCTGCTATGAACATAGATGCTGATAGTAAAGAGTCAGGCCAGCAAGAACTGGTATCAGGACTGCCGTTGTCGCCTCCTGGGCTCATCCATCAGACTAGGAGCCCTTAACGGTTCAGGGGCCATTTAGCGAAAGGAAAGGTCAGATGACTCACAGACACTTGATTCATTTCTCAGTCACACATTATATCTGAACACTGAGAACTCAAGCACAACCCTGGTGCAAAGCTGAGAAAAAGAAGACAGGAAAGATTTTAGAAGCTCCGTTTTTGCAGAATATTCTTCAGCCACCTTCCAATTCCTTCCTTTTGACCTTATCACCAGATACAGAATCAAGTGGGAGGAAGTAATCTTTTTTCGATATTTGTCTTACTCAGGGGCTTTATCCTGTCCTTTGATTTCCATAGTTTGCACCACCAGAGAGTCATAGCCAGAATCCTCATCACTTCAGGTGATACCTCCGTAGTCCTAAGTTGCATAGATGCTATTATATGTACCGGCTTGTGCGGGCACCCAGCTTTTGCCTTCCCCAGTCACATCCTGGCTCATAGCACACCAAAGCTCGTCCTATGTAGCCTTTGAAGGGGAACTTTGTAGGCGGAAAATCATCTGTAATAAGCACTATGCTTAATTTTTCTTAAAATTATAAATACAAGTTTTTCCTTAAATCCCCTAAACTCAGATTACAGATGTTCCCATTTTACTCATAAATCTAGTAATTTGGAAATTTAAATTAAAAATACTCATTTTTACTTTATCTTTGATTAGTTGATAAAGCTGACAGTTTTGTGTTCCCTAAACATTTGTAACCAATATCATATTTAGTTGATTGAATTTCTTTAAATAATTTAATGTTAATCATAATTTTCCTAAGCAATTCAAACACCTACATTTAAATCATGGTTTTCCTAGGGATGACAGACACCTTAAGAAGCAGGAAAAAAATGAATGCAGATTATGAAATGTTTACACTAATTATTAATATAGTTGTAATTGAATCAAATTAGGTCGGGCTCATTTATTCATCATCTCTATACTGACTTCCATACTTTTACTGGGTTTGTTAAGTCACGTAATACTCATGGAGAGTAGAACTAACAGTGTCAATTTCAACCTAGTCTAATCAGCAGAAAATTTAAGACTAGGATACATTTAAAATTCTTAGCTATAAATCAGACAGCTGTAACTGGAAACCAGAACACTTTCCTGGATAACTTGAGTAGAACTGGCATATGAGGGCTAGCGCCCTTATAACTGGTTTATCCAAGTCCATTTGTGTTTGTTTGTTTATGTTTCCTCCAAGTAACGCATCATACCTCCCCTGGATGTTCTTAGGTTTTTATCTTACATAATTATTAGTGTGCCTTTAATGATAATTTTTACAACTTTATCCTTCAACCTCTATCACCACTTAATGTGACTTAGTTTGACTTCCCAAGCCTTTGGTACTACAAACTTGTATTACAACACTTTACATCTGGTAGGGACCACAGCTGCCCATCAACCATCCATTACACCCGTCCTCATTTCTAACAGAGCCTGATTTCCTTCAGGAATTCATTCCACATAATCAGAGGAATCTGCCCCATCCTTAGATTCAAGGATGTTTCCTAATGAGTCCAAGTCAAGCAGAGCAAAAATACCTAGAGGCTCTTGCTGGCCACTTGGAAGCAAGCATGGGACTAACACGGTCCCAGGCAGATTGAAGAGCAGGAATGACCCTTATTTTCTGCTGGGAGCCATCTTGTGCTCACTTAGGATCAGGAGACAGCCAGCCTTGTAGGGATGCCAACACCGTGCGTGGCCTAATGACACGCAGGGGATAGGGGGCCTTGGCGACATGGGTGTTGGAGCTTCCTCTACCTCTGGATGTGAGACAGTTTTTTTTCTGTTTTTGATAATGAGTTGCAATGGAAAGCTATGGAATTCTGCAAAGAAATTTGAACTTCAGATATTTAGCAAAACTTGAACGTAGCATCACACAGTTCAAGTTGCTGAATGTAAAGCTTTTCTTGATAACTTATTGGAAATTTGTGGCTGCCTTCCCTTTATAGTGTCTCATATTATTTGTCCATTGTGAGTCATATTAAGGACTCAGAGCTGTGAGGAATTATTGTTTTCTTTATCATGCTCAAAATGTAACATCATCTGTAGGATCCATTTTAACCGGACTGCATCATCATTTTAACAATATCCTCCCCACTTTAAAAAAAAAAATAGCATTTCTCTCTGGAAACAAGAAGGTCCTGGATCATCCTGAATCTCCTGTCACAAGGAGCTCTAGTTCCTTTTTGTTAAAGGACAGTGTTAGAGACCAAAATCTGAATACAAATAAGTCGTTCAATGTGATTAATGGTAGTTTTTTAAAAAGCGGCACCTCCTGTAAGCCCATCTAGTGATAAGGCTAGCAAATATTTTTAAAGGTGAAAAATTCATATTGACCTTTCTGATACAACCCTTAAAAAACTAAATCCTTTTAAAAACTTGATGCCAAAATACAAATGTTTACAACACGTTTACTTGGATTCTTTTTAACCCCTCACTCAAATTGTGCACAGAATCCTCTATCTTTTAGAACACTTATCTGTCCCGTGAGACATCAGTGTGTATAGTTACTTTAATAACAGATATTCTAAAGTGATTATCTGCAGGCGAAAGTAAGAATAGAAAGTTTATTTTCTAAGAAAGTGCCTTTTAACTTTAGAAACTATCAAAGAATGGGAAAGAGCGTCGATGCAAGCTTTTTGGCTGTGTGAGTTCATCCCAGTTTTCCCATTGTGTTTGAATATAAAGACCTCCTTGTGATTAATGTTAGGGCTCTGGACCCACAGTTCTCATCTTAACTTACTGGTACTCAGTCACATCATCTGTATAAACCCTGAAATGTAGGGGATCCGTGATAAACTTCAGGCTCATCTTGCATGTGGAATTGACAATGCAGCATTCTAGTGACGCATCTTGACTGAAATAAATACAACGTGTCTGTCCTATGTTCCATGGCAAGCACCAAGCAGTAAGGCTGTGTCTTTATATGCCAAGCAAATTTTTAAAGTAGCGTAATACGCTTGAGAACCAGTCATACGTGGGTTCAGATCCCCACTCTGCTAACACTTAGCTATGTAAGTTGAAGAGACATAAGTCTCTGGATATCCTTTTTCATGTCTAAGTAAGCAGGGTAATAGTGCTTGGTATCATGGCTGGAGCGAACGAAAGGTATGGAACAAATGTAAGTTATCTGTCTGAAAATGATAGGAAAAAATGGATGTTTCTCAAGGGAGCATTTATCATACAGCCATAGCCATACTCTGTGGACATTGAGTATGGACACTGGACATTGAGTATGGACACATCCATAGCATATCCAGACATTGTCAAGTAAAAAGTATTTTCTTCAAATTGTACCTGATTTGGATATTGAAAAGAGTGTCAAGGAAGATTAGCACACGTGTGTGTATTTGGCATAATGGACGAAAGTAATCTAAAATCATAGTCAAGAATTCATTCTGAATTTTATCAGTATTAAAAGCAAAAAATGAGGAATTCTGAGATGCCCCTTAATATCTGTATGAGTTATTAATTGCTGTATAACAAATTATCCCAACATTCAGTCAGCTTCTATGGGTCATAAATCCAGGTGTGTTTATTTTAGAGCTCCAAAACACCCCTTGGAATACACATTTAGAATATGGCAAAACTCCATATGTCTCATAAATGTCAGTGTTGATGGCATTGTGTGTCCTTACAAAGTGGATGAACATAAGGAGAGTGAGGGCTGGCACTTGGACTCAGTTTACATTGGACACAGGATACTAATCATCATGGACCATGGGACCTGCCTCCATGACTACTGTCCTAATGCTCACTGCTCTATATTCCAGACAGCAGACACTCCCCAAGGCTGGGAGGATAGACAGACAGACTGCCTCGCTGCCATTGGTATTTCCTAAAAAAGTATCAGTTTCAGGCAAAAGCTCCCTAGGCCGTACACATTCCTAGGCTTACAAAAGTATACTAGAGCTAAAAGTGAATAACTTATTTTTAGGAAGTAACTTTAACAGGAACCTTGTCTTTTTCTTTCTCACTCCTTGTGATATGTACATTACCCTCACGCTTCAATGTGGAAGAATTTTGTACAACTTAAAAGCTACCCATACATGTCCTCCTTTAATGAAAGAAAGGATAAATTTGAGTAAAAATTTTCACTAAGGAATTCACCGTTGGTATGGATTTAGATTTTTTGATAACTTTGTATTCAAAAAATGGATAAATAGATGTCCAAAATCACATAAAGTATAGAAAGTTCTCACTTACAAGTGAACTTGCTTGGTGGTAATAGTTCAGATGAAAGAATACAATCTTTTTGAAAAGCTACTCCTCAAAAACTTTCTTTTATTTTAATTTTTATTGTATATTACAGTTGACTTAAAACGTTGTGTTAGGGCTTCCTGGGTGGCACAGTTGTTAAGAATCTGCCTGCCAATGCAAGGGACACAGGTTTGAGCCCTGGCCCGGGAAGATCCCACATGCCACGGAGCAAGTAAGCCCGTGTGCCACAACTACTGAGCCTGAGCTCTAGAGCCCGCGAGCCACAACTACTGAGCCCACGAGCCACAACTACTGAAGCCTGCGCACCTAGAGCCTGTGCTCCGCAACGAGAAGCCACAACAATGAGAAGGCCATGCAACACAATGAAGAGTAGTCCCCCACTCACCGCAACTAGAGAAAGCCTGCACACAGCAACAAAGACCCAACACAGCCAAAAATTAAAAAAAAAAAAAAAAGCACAACTTGAGTTGTGAGTTAAGTTTAAAAAAAATAAAATAAAATAAAATGTTGTGTTAGTTTCAGGTGTACAGCAAAGTGATTCAGTTATACATATACATACATCTATTCTTTTTCAGAGTCCTTTCCCATATAGGTTATTACAGAATATTGAGTAGAGTTCCCTGTGCTATACAATAAGACCTTATTGTTTATCTATTTTATATATAGCAGTGTGTATATGTTAATCCCAAACTCCTACTTTATCCCTGCCCCGCATCCTTTCCCCTTTGGTAGCCGTAAGTTTTTTTCTATGTCTGTGAGTCTGTTTCTGTTTTGTAGATAAGTTCATTTGTATCATTTTTTAATATTCCACATATAAGTTATATAAGTGATATCATATGATATTTGTCTTTCTCTGACTTCCTTCACTTAGTGTGATAATCTCTAGGTCCAACCATGTTGCTGCAAATGGCATTATTTCATTCTTTTTACAGCTGAGTAATATTCCAGTGTATATATGTACCACAACTTCTTCACCCATTCCTCTGTCCATGGTCATTTAGGTTGCTTCCATGTCTTGGCTGTGGTAAATAGTGCTGCAATGAACATTGGGGTGCATGTATCTTTTTGAATTATGGTTTTCTCAGGGCATATGCCCAGGAATAGGATTGCTGGATCATATGGTAGCTCTATTTTCAGTTTTTTAAGGAACCTCCATATTGTTCTCCATAGTGGCTGTATCAATTTACATTCTCACCAACAGTGCAGGAGGGTCCCCTTTTCTCCACACCCTCTCCAGCATTTATTGTCTGTAGACTTTCTGATGATGGCCGTTCCGACCGACGTGAGGTGAAACCTCATTGTAGTTTCAATTTGCATTTCCCCAAAGCTACTTTTGACAAGCCTCAGCTTACCTTGATTTTTACTTATTTCTTTATATCTTCAACATTAAATTAGTTGACTTTTCCTCTTCTGCTTTTCTTTTTTTTCAAATGACTTAATCCTTTTCCTGAGAGAATGTCTTTTTCATGAGATATAAACTCTATCCTTTCCTGCCCGGTTATTGCCTAACACTGTCTTCAGGACCTCAAGAGCACTGCACTCGTTTTGCTGACTAATTGACTATGAGTCTGAATTATGGCACCAGATTTTCTCATCCGTAAATTATTTCTCCGTCGTAAGTTGACCAATCCATAAACTGCATCCAGTTGAGTAGGACACCAGAATCTCATCTAGAAAATTACTGTTCCAATTTATGTAGCTTCCAAAATGCCCAATTAATTCTCAAGACCTAATTTACCCCCTGGAAGAATCTATCATATTAAATTTACTTTCCTTCAAATGAGAAGATGATTTTAAAATAAAGGCTGTTGCACAGTCAATCTCTCTTCGTTCTCCAGATGAGACACACCAAATGTGACTGTAATTAGCTTAGTATTTTTCTACAGTGTTTTATAGTCTTTAAAGCACTTCCACATTGAAAGGATTTCCACATACAAGACCTGGGAGCCAGTCAGACCCAGTATTTTTTCCTTTATGTGACAGTGTAAAAAATGGTGAGGTGGAGAAATAAAGTGAGGTCACATCACTAATCAGAGGCAAGGCTGGCATCTGTTCTGATGCTCTTCCCAATGTCCCAGCAGGCCTTTCTCCCATCCATATTTTTGTGATTTCAATATACTCCACATGAGCCCAGGCATGCAGTTTAGTCATAGGCTAATGGCATGTCATTACTTTACAGCTCTCTTTCTATGGCAAGGGAAACCACCTGCATCTACTGCATGTATTTCTTCTACTGCAGCAGCAATGTTCCCAAAGTAAATATGCATTTAAGGATGCCAGGCTGAGAAGGGATGGAGCTGGTGGGAGGATGGAGAGAAACTCTTCCACCTGTTTTAAGGACACTGTTCACTCCCCCTTTTCTCCACCTCATTGCAGACGCCTTAGGGCCTGAGAAAACGAATCAGCAAGGCTCACCAGCAGCCAGTATGTTTGTAAATAAGCAAAAGGGGGAAGACATCACTGCCCTCCAGAACCACAAGGGTGAAAAGCTAGACAGGAATGGGGAAGCAAAGCTCTGCTCTGTCACAGGCTCATGTCTTTTCTGTGTTCACAACAACTATTAAGGGCCAAAGACAGTTCAACAGAACTTAATTTGAATTTGCTTCTTGCAATCACTGTCAGACCAATATTTCCCAATAAAATTAAACATAAGTGGCAGAACAAGTGTGACAATTACATTCTGAGACCGTAGGGGTAGGGACTGTCAGGGAGCTGTTTTTTTAACTAACAATTTGAGTCCTGACATCATAGAATTGGGTTCTCTTTTTTATGTTGTTACCTTTATGTTTTTTTAATTTATATTTTTAGAAAGTATATTTCTTCTTTTAAATTTTATTGAAGTATAGCTGATTTATAATGTTGTGTTAATTTCTGCTATACAGCAAAGTGATTCAGTGACACATGTATATATACATTCTTTTTCATATTCTTTTCCATAATGGCTTATCACAGGATACTGAATAGAGTTCCCTGTGCTCTACAGTAGGACCTAGTTGTTTATTGTTACCTTTACTTTAAATTCTCAATAAAAAATAAAGAAAAAAATAAGTCATTATTTAGACTTATATAAATACATATAAATATTTATATATAAATACTTAAATACTTATATAAATACTTATTATTTAGAAAAAGAAGAAACAGACTCCCAAGCTATATTATCAGAACTTTCCTGAAGGGGTCTTAGAAGCAAATGAAGAAACTCATTAAACAACAATATGACAAAGAAAGCCAATTAGGAGTTTTATGTTCAGGATAAAAAGTTAGTGAGTCCCAAAAAACAAAGTTGCCTTCTTTCTCTGAAATGATTTTTGTACGTTTTCCATTAGGAAAATTTATTTTTAAAGTAATTTAACCGAGCAATTCACTTGACCTCTCTGGATCCCAGTCTCCTCATCCCTGTGTTTTTCAATGAGCTTCCATGAGAATTAAGCCAAGGTAGGTAAAAGTATCTTTGAGAGACGTACCTGCTTTCACTCGACTGCCTTTTCACGAGAAGAGCGCAAATGTATTGTATGCGCAGTAACAGGATCCAGGCCCATCATGTTCTTTCTTAAGAAAATATTTATGTTTTGACAGTGCCATATGTGGCTCTTCTGGTTGACTTTAAAGTTTTGGGTATAACTTGCATTTCATTTAAAAATTTTATAGGGTGAAGTATCTTGGCTCAGTCCAAGCCTGTCATCCCATTATGTAGAGTTGAACACAATGGCAGTCAGAGGTTACGGATCCATTAAACAGACAGGAATATGCCACAAATTCAGGAATATTTAAACCTCATCAAGATGCAGTGACTTATAGGGGGCCCACAAGTCCTGTGGGAAAGCTCTTGAAGTTTATCCACAATTAAGGTTCAGACACGTCCAGACAGATTGACTGGGGCTTTGGGAGGCTTAGTTACCGAAGGTGACCACTCAGAGCACCAAAGAGGCCCTGAAAAGGAAAACCCCTGCGGAGGAAGAGGAAATCTGACAGCATAGACTAGAGGCAGTTGGGTTTCTGAGGGAAGTGATTCCAAATACAGTGGGAGGGTATGTGCAACCATGCTTCAAGCTAGCTTTCCCTACCAAAATGCTGTACAGCCTTGGAAAGTGGGGAGCTGCAGCAGACATGGGAGGAGCTGTCCTCTCAGGAGCACAGCCAGCAGGCCTGGGAGACTATCCTCTCCTGGAACTCGACACAGCGTAGGAAAGATGTTTTTTAATCATCGTTTGGTGGTGGTTGTTGCTTTTTCTTGCTGGCTAGAAAGAGGTCAGCACTTCAGCTTCACGGACAGATTCTCTCCCCAAAAGCTCTGAGATGACAGCTCAAGTTCATCTAGACAGTTAAAGCTCACAAGACCATAGAATCTAGTGAGTTCTTCCTCACAAAGCCCACATATTTATGTCCTATTTCTACAAACATCCATTATTCTGCTAACAAGATACAGGGGGAAAAAAGGGGAAGTGAAGAAGGAGTTTTTAAATTTGGTGTCAAGACAGGCTTCCCACCCAGACCCAACGTCAGCTTGGACGAAGATAGCTATACACTCATGTAACTTGTTACTCATGTATCAAGTAGGAGTAAATAAGAGAATAAGTTCCAGCGTTCAGGAATGGGTGTGGAGGACAGCAGGCTTCAGACAGCATCCTGTGAATCTTTTCAATAAATTCTGTAATAATATTTTTCACTGAAACCCAGCGTGCAACTCATCCAACTGGTTTCCTGCTTGGTTTTAGGGACATGGTGGGTGAAATGGCAGGTACCTTTAAACATTTCCACAGAATCTGCCTCAGAGTCTGGAGACAGAGCTCTCCAAGTGGACCAGAGAAAACCCATAGCTTTAGGAAGACAGTGGTAGCAATAAATACTAAGTAATGGCAGTGGGTGTTCAGAGGCCAAGTTCTCCAAGTTCACCCCAGGGGTCAAAAAGGCATCAGCAACATTGTGCTTTAGCCCTGGAGATTCAGATGCTCACTAACAATGGGGCTAGCGGTGGTCCATAGTTAGCGTAAGGATGAGTGGTGCAGAGAAACTTAAAAGAAGACAGACGATGGCCCAAATCCCACAGAGCTCAAGAGCTGAAGGAGAGAGAACACAGCCATGCTGGTCCAAATTCCTCGTAAGTTCTGTTAACCCTGTAGAAACAAGAATATCGGGGACTGAGAAATCCCACATGGTAGCCACTAGCCACATGTGGTTATTTACATTTAAATTTAGGTTGCTTACGGCTTCCCTGGTGGCACGGTCGTTAATAATCCTCTTGCCAATGCAGGGGACGTGGGTTTGAGCCCTGGTCCGGAAAGATACCACATGCCACGGAACAACTAAGCCCGTGAGCCACAACTACTAAAGCCCGTGCTCCACAATAAGAGAAGCCACCGCAATGAGAAGCCTGCGCACCTCAATGAAGAGTAGCCCCCGCTCGCCGCAACTAGAGAAAGCCCACACCTGCAACAAAGATCCAATGCGGCCATAAATAAATTTATTAAAAAATAAAAATAAATTTAGGTATTTTAAATAAAAGTTCAGTTCCTCAGTCCCACTGACCACATCTCAAGCACTCAATAAGCTCATGGGCTAGTGCCTACCATATGTGACAGTACAGATACAGAACAGTCCTATCATCACCAGAAAATTCTATTGACCCACACTGATCTAGAAGTGACCTTACTTAGGACCAAGAAACTACTACCTGGAGGGCAACATGTAAGAATTTTAAATGATACCTAAATTGAGTGTATGCTAAATAACTGCTGAATAAATAAAACAGGAGAAAGCCTCAAAAATACTAGAATTCCTGAAATGGAGCAGGACCCTATGGTCCTCCCCCCCACCCCCCCAAGCCCATGTCCTCAGCCTGTCTTTTGTCTGTAGGAAATCTTTAGCCAAAGAATAAGTTTAATCAGAGAAGTGAGAAAATGCAGAAACAAAGGAAAACAGTCAAAGGAGACCAAATAATAATAGTTTAGTTATTAAGCAAAGTCAAGGACCTTTAGTTCCTCCTCGAGGGCTATAGATAATATTCTGAGCCCTCTTCCTGTGAGCTTGTCTTGTAGATTCTGAAACCCTTGCCAGGTGGAAGAAGTGAACTACATGATGACCAGATTGTAACCATGACATAAGCTGCCACAATTCCGAGGGCTGGCCTCAAAGACATGGGAACAAACCAACCCTGGAACTAAAGACTACCTGTACTTAAAACAATCAAGATCAGACCATTGCATGACTAATTTCAAGATGACTGTCAGAGCTAGCTGCCTGTGCTGTTTCTACACGTAGCCCCCTCCCTCCGTCTATAAAAGCTCTTGCCCACAGATTGTCAGTGCGGGGACGTCGGCCTTTAGACAGGAGTCCGCCCACCACCCCAGGTTTCTGGCCTCGGAAATAAAGCAAACTTTCCTTTCCACCAACCTTGCCTCTTTATTGGCTTTTGAGTGGCAAGCAGCCAGACCCCCACTTTCTGCTACATTCCTACTATTCAAACAAATGAGAGCAAGACCTGTGAGGCACTGAAATGTTACTGATAAGGTGACCCTTCAGGTATGAGCCTGGAATGCTCTAACTATGTCTGTAATGATATCCGGATGCCCTCATAAAGAGAATGATGATGACAGAGTAAAATCATATTTGTTCACGTAGTTGTATAATATTTCTACAGTTAGAATCAGATGTCACTATACCTGTGTGGTGGTTGTTTGTTGTTGTTGTTTTTTTTTTTTTTTGCCGTACACAGGCCTCTCACTGTTGTGGCCTCTCCCGTTGCGGAGCACAGGCTCCGGACGCGCAGGCTCAGCGGCCATGGCTCACGGGCCTAGCCGCTCCGCGGCATGTGGGATCTTCCCGGACGGGGGCATGAACCCGTGTCTCCTGCATCGGCAGGTGGACTCTCAACCACTGCGCCACCAGGGAAGCCCCTACCTGTGTGTTTTTAAAAAACTGTTTGTATGTATAACTTTCTTATTGTGTATGACTGCACACTGCAATCACCATTACAATTTGGAATGGAGGAAAAAAATAAAGCAATTCCAAAATGGGCTTCAGGAGCATCTTGGCAATGGCTTTCAGGTCCTTCAAAACTCCTTCCCAGATTTGGGCAGTGAAAAATAAATATGTGTATTAATAACCCTTGTAAGACAAACATTAAGAATTCACTCACCTTCAAAGTCAGTGAATATCTTTACAAGTGGGAAATGTTTCTAACCTTCAAATGAGATAAATAGGAAGGTCAGTGTTCTATGTTAGTAGGCATAATGCTTTGTTTTAAAAGTTACTTTACACAAGGAGATATAATTAAACCTTAACATTATTTTATGAAAGTGGAATCATTGGTTTCATTACACATCGAAGAGCATTTTAGGAAAAATTCAAGCTACGGAAATCAATTCAAATAAATAATATTCAAATAAAGCTTTAGATATATTTCTAATACTGATGTCCAGTTCAATTAAAACACAGATGTATAGGCTAAAAGAAACATGTTAGTACACACCTTATATATAACGTATTTTTTATTTCCTTTGGAGCTATTGCATTCAACATTTCTACACAAAAGTAGTAGTTACCGAAGCCTTATGATATTAAGAATTTCTCTGGGTCATCTGGACTGGAAGGACCTCTCATGCAGGTAAGCTGAAATGGAGTTCACACTCTGACCCAAGGATAGATAAATAATTAAAACCAGATGCAAGGTGTGGAAATATACTTTATATCAGTTGCTCCATACCCGCCTGAGTGAGTGAAGTAAATTTACTTACTTACGCAATACAAATACAGTGTATGCATGACCTAACCTGAAATGCCCAACAAAGCATTCATTGTTCATAAATGCATTGGGTTACAATGATGCTAATGAGGGAAAATAAAGGAGTTTTTCTCGGTATGTGGAAATCAGATTTACAGAAAGAAGTACCTGCCCTGTATAAAGTAGATCTTTTGTCTTGGCTTGCCCTCTCCCAAATACAAAGCATTCATTTCAGTGTCATTGCAATCAATGAATGCATTTGCCTCATTCATTTAACAACTATGAATTAGGTACCTATTATTTGCTATGGCAGATTTTTAAAAAAGAGGTAGCTCAGGAGACACAATTTAAAGTGCTGGGGGATAGGGTAAGTGATTTTAAATAGGGTGGGAGAGGAAGATCTCCTTTGAAAGGTGGACATTTGAGCAAAAATTCAAACATATAAGGTGAATGTGGTAGCAATGAGAATCTTTGGGGAGAGCGTCCCAAGAAGATGGAAAAGCCAGTGCAAAGGCTTCAAGATGGGAGCAAATCTGGTGCATGAAAGAGCAAGGAAACCAGTATGGCTGGCATCAAACGAGCATGGGAAAGAGATTTTAGAAGAAACAGACCAGTAACGGGAGGACAGATCAAATAAAGACATATGGGTCATCCTAAGGAACTTTGCTTTTACTCCGGGTAAAATGGGGAGCTACTGCAGGTTTAAGCAAAGAGGGACATTATTTGACATACCTTGAAAATGATCACTCTGGCTTCTTTATTGAGAGTAGACTGCAGAGGGCCAGGGTCCAAAGAGCCCCATTAGAACATGATTGGAACAACCCAGGGGAGAGATGGTGAAGGCTGAGATTGGTTTGGGAATATTAGATGTGATGAAAAGTGGTCAGAAGATCCATCTACTTGGAAAATAGAGTAAATAGAATTTTCTGATGTCAAGTATCAATGATGTCTCATTGTAAGCTAATAAATTCTTAGGAAAAAACGTGCACACACACACACACACACATATATATATATATATGAATATATGTACATATATATATATTCATGATAGATATCCTGATATCACATTCTGATGATAATACTTAGAAGAGATGGTTCTATTCCTTTCCAGCAAACGGTCAATAAATCCTCTCTACCCTGCAAGAGTAAGGTCAAATCTTTAAACAGATCAAGAAAACTCTGCAATGAATTATGGTTATCAGGGGAGAAGGGTTGTGGGGGGAGGGATAGTTAGGGAGTTTGGGATTGACATGTACACACTGCTATATTTAAAATAGATAACCAACAAGGACCTACTGTATAGCACAGGGAACTCTGCTCAATACTTTGTAATAACCTAAATGGGAAAGGAATTTTAAAAAGAACAGATACATGTATATGTATAACTGAATCACTTTGCTGTATACCTGAAACCAACACAACATTGTTAATCAACTATACACCAGTATAAAATAAAAATTTAAAAAAACTCTTCAAAAGAACGAAGCTCTTTTGCGACCAAAGCTACTTTCAGAGAATTCATGTGGTCGTGAGGAAATGAACGTTTTAACCTTAGATGCTCTAGCAGTTAGTTCTTGTGTATTACAACAGTAAATGAAAATGTATCACAGCATTGGTTGTCTTCATTTAATAATATTAATAGCCCTGGTCTCACATTTTTAATTGAAGTGCTCCTGACTCCAAGGATGCGATAGATTCCTAATTGATCCATTTTTCAGGTTATGCACTTGCGCTCGCTCTGATATTATCTTTTAATAGCGAAAACTGTTTTACGTCTCCCCCTTGAGAATATCTCAATCTTGCTTCTCATTAAAGTCTTTGGTAGTCTTCTTGGAATCTTGTAGAAGAAAATAAAAACCTCTAAAAGAGGGACAATTTGATGGAAGAAGGATGTTTTTAGATACCTCCCATTGGTACAAGATTTGTAATGTATATTAAAAATATCGAAGATAAATCCATTTTAAAATTTAATAACATTTATAGAAAAAATTGTCCACACACTTCCCTTAATCATAATTCTATCAGAATAAAATTGGTAGGCAAATCGGACCCCCATTAAAAAGCAATGAAAATATGAAATACATTTTAAGAGTGCAGCTAACATACGGTATCTTGAATGTAGCTTTTGGGGTTTGTTATGGTAAAAACATAGAAGAGAAAATATAATTTAAAGCTGTACAAATGACTTTCTTTGCACAGATGAGATATAAACTTAAATAGCTTAAACACTAAGGAGTAACATCTTCTGCAGCCTGAATTACTGATAGGAAACAATGAAACCTAAAATATTAATGAAAATTAGGTTAAAAACATTTTAAGTTATCACATACAATTGGAAGGCGTTTATATGTTGGAAGCAGAATGTCCTCTGAAATTGGTTTAATGGGACAATATAAAGCCAGGTGATAGAAGGTGTAGGAAGTGGTCCCGCTCCCTAAGCATGTGTACATGCACCCACATTCTGTAGAAGTGGACAAATTTATTGGATTGTTGACATGAGAATAATCAGGGAAGTACCAGGGCTGGAAATTTGCTGTAAAGGAATATAGGCATAAACGAGAAAAAAGAAGATTGCACAGTGTTGTTTGTTGTTGTTTTGTTGTTAATTAATAATTAATTCCTGTTCTTCATGTTATTAATGACTAAAGCGTGGATACTTAGAATGCGGACATCTCAGGTATCCGAAAGGCAGAGGTAAACAATCTATTAGTACTTGCTTCTCCAGAGACCAAGGGCTTACAGAAAAAGCAAAGCAACCCTCAAAATAAATGAATGAAACGTGGGAGAATCCAGCCGGTCTTAACGTGTGTTTGAGCTGTACGAGATTCTTCATTATATGTTCTTAAGGAATGTTAAAATGCAGTGCATCTGATGATTTACCCAGGAAGAACAAAAGGGGTTGAACTGCCTTCCCCAGGCCGCAGCCTAAGGAAGAAAATTCCTTCCCATTCTAACCCCTTTGGTGACATCAGTAAACAATGCCATAGGCATTCTCCGTGGAGTTGGGTACAATGCAGTCTAATAATGATTTCAGAGGGAGAGTATAGATTTTCAAGGTTAATAAGCCAGCCCATTATACTCTTTAGCTCACATAGTGTCAGGAGCCCTCGTGTCACCTGACCAATCCTGTAAGTTCTATTTTGTAGACTATCTCCACCTCTGTAAGAGGTCTAAAATATAAAGTCCATATGGGCTTCTGTTTCCAACAAAGATGGATTAACAATAACTCAGTTATGCTCTCATCTAAAACAACCACCCCCAAAAGGTTAAAATATTTGAAAAAAAGATTTTCAAAATGGATCTCAGATAAGGAAGGACAGTGGTCCCTGAGAAATGAGAAACAAACAAGATAAGTCTTATAATGGCCCCAGCTTTAGGGTGGTCCAAGGCTCTGGCACAGGGAGGGGACACCAGGCAGAGCCTCTGATCTCAATGGGTTACAGAGCTGGAAGTTCATGTCTGGGGAAACCAAGGCAGCTAGAGCTCCAGGGAGGAGCATTGCACATAAAGGGAACTGCAGAGAGACTTTACCTAGGAAAGTGCCAATCAACACACGTTTGCGAGGAAATTACTGGAGGCCTGGAAAAGAATCATCTGGAGGGATTAAATGGAACAGTGCCTGGCACTCACACAGGGCTAGGAACAGCACCTTCTCCCGCTCCCTCCAGCCAGATTGGAAAAACTCATCACTCATGGGTAGTGTATTCAGGAAAGTCTTGCCTCAGCAATGGAAATAACTAGCTCTGGACAGAGCATTAATTCAGATACACCTAACAAATCATAAAGCAAGACCTGAAAGGGTAAGACTGTTTCCAAGTAATTTAACTCACCCTAGAAAAAAGCACAAAAATATAGGAATATAAAAATATTCAGTACTCAACAGTGAAACTCCCAACATTTGTCATCTAATCTAAGATGACGAGACATGCAAAGAAGCTGGAGGATGTGGCCATTTTGAGGAAAATAATCAAATAAAAATGACTCAATATTGTCACAGATGTTATAATTGACAGACAAGGAAATATAAACATTACAGTTGTATTCCATATGCTCAAAGCATTAAATAGAGAAATGGAAGATATTTTAAATAACAAATGGAACGTCTAGAAGCACAAACTGCAATATTTGAGGTAAAATACATACTGAGGAGGATAAACAGCAGATTAAACATTCCTGAAGAAAACAACAGTGAACTTGAAAATATAATAATAAAACTATTTAAATTGAAGCAGGGAGAAAAAGGAAAATTTTAAATCTTCAAGCAGGTTAATGTATATGTAATTAGGCATCCTCAAAGGAAGGCTCCTCAAAGGAAAAGGAAGGACAGAAAAAATATTTGAGGAAATGATGGCTGAAAAACTTCCAGAATTGATGAAAATTATAAATGTGAAGATCTAAGGAGTGCAGCATATTCTAAGCAAAAGAAACATTAAAAAACACATCTTAATCAAACATTCAAGACCAGTGAGAAAGAGAAGATCTTAACAACCAGAGTGAAACAATGTTACGTACAGAGAAAGAGACAAGGAGGATAGCAGATTTGTCATCAGAACAATGCCAGAAAGATGACAGTGGGGAAACAATTCTAAAGTACTAATAGAAAAAAGAAGAAGAAGAAGAAAAAAACCCCTATAACAACATGCTAACACTAGTCAAAAGAAAGCTGGAGTGGCTATGTATACAGATATAAGATTTTGTAGCAAAGGGTATTAGTAGAGATATTAGAAGCTCAGTTCATCAAAAGGTCATAGCAATCCTGAATATTTACGTATTTATAGCAGAGCTTCAAAATACTTGAAGCAAAATGGATTGAACTGCAAAAAGAAGTAGATAAATCCACACTTATAGTCAGATATTTCAACACTCACACTCCAAAATTGATAGACTAAGTAGGAAAAAAATCAGCAGTTATACTAGACTTGAATATTATCAACCAACTTGACCTAATTGATTTTAAATAAACTCTCAACCCAAGAATAGCAGAATACTCATTCTTTTTAATTACACATAGAATATTTACCAACATATTGTGAATCTTCAAGCAAGTCACAATAAATTTTAAGTGATTCAAGTCTGTTCATATTTTCTCTTTCATCCTGGCTCAGTCTTGGAAGGTTATACCTTTCTAAGAATTTGTCCGTTTCTTCTGGGTGGTCCATTTTATTGGCATAGAGTTGCTTGTAGTAGTCTCGTATGATGCTTTGTATTTCTGTGGTGTTCATTGTAACTTCTCCTTTTTCATTTCTAATTTTTTAAATTTGAGTCCTCTGCCTCTTTTTCTTGATGAGTCTGGCTAAAGATTTATCAATTTTGTTTATGTTCTCAAAGAACAAACTTTTAGTTTTATTGATCTTTGCTATTGTTTTCTTTGTTTCTATTTCATTTATTTCTACTCTGATCTTTATGATTTCTTTCCTTCTACTAACTTTAGGTTTTGTTTATTCTTCGTTCTCTAGTTCCATTAGGTGTAAGATTAGATTGTTCATTTGAGATTTTTCTTGTTTCTTGAGGTAGGATTTTATTGCTATAAACTACCCTCTTAGAACTGCTTTTGCTGCATCCCATAGTTTTTGCATCATCGTGTCTTTGTTGTCATTTGTCCCTAGGTATTTTTTCATTTCCTCTTTGATTTCTTCAGTGATCTCTTGGTCATTTAGTAACGCATTGTTTAGCCTCCATGTGTTTGTGTTTTTTATGTTTTTATCCTTGTAATTTATTTCTAATCTCACAGGGTTGTGGTCAGAAAAGATGCTTGAAATGATTTCAGTTACCTTAAACTTACTGAGGCTTGATTTGTGACCGAAGATGTGATCTATCCTGGAGAATGTTCCATGCACACTTGAGAAGAAAGTGTAATCTGCTGTTTTTGGATGGAATGTCCTATAGATATCAATTAAATCTATCTGGTGTATTGTGTCATTTAAAGCTTCTGTTTCCTTATTAATTTTCTGTCTGGATGATCTGTCCATTGGTGTAAGTGAGGTGTTAAAATCCCCCACTATTATTGTGTTACTGTCGATTTCCTCTTTTGTAGCTGTTAGCAGTCGCCTCATGTTTTGAGGTGCTCCTATGTTGGGTGCACATATATTTTTAATTGTTATATCTTCTTCTAGGATTGATCCCTTGATCATTATGTAGTGTCCTTCCTTGTCTCTTGTAGCATTCTTTATTTTAAAGTCTATTTTATCTGATATGAGTATTGCTACTCCAGCTTTCTTTTGATTTCCATTTGCATGGAATATCTTTTTCCATCCCCTCACTTTCAGTCTCTACGTGTCCCAAGGTCTGAAGTGGGTGTCTTGTAGACAGCATATATATGGGTTCTTTTTTTGTGTCCATTCAGTGAGCTGGTGTTTTTGGTTGGAGCATTTAATCCATTCACATTTTTTTAAGGTAATTATCATATGTATGTTACTATTGCCATTTCCTTAATTGTTTTGGGTTTGTTTTTGTAGATCCTTTTCTTCTCTTGTGTTTCCCACTTAGAGAAGTTTCTGTAGAGCTGGTTTGGTGGTGCTGAATTCTCTTAGCTTTTTCTTGTCTGTAAAGCTTTTGATTTCTCTGTAAAATCTGAATGAGATCCTTGCCAGGTAGAGTAACCTTGGCTGTAGGTTATTCCTTTTCATCACTTTAACTATATCATGCCACTCCCTTCTGGCTTGTAGAGTTTCTGCTGAGAAATCAGCTGTTACCCTTATGGGAGTTCCCTTGTATGTTATTTGTCATTTTTCCCTTGTTGCTTTTAATAATTTTTATGTGTCTTTACTTTTTGTTAATTTGATTACCATCTGTCTCAGCATGGTTCTCCTTTGGTTTATCCTGTCTGGGACTCTCTGCACTTCCTGGACTTGGGTGGCTATTTCCTTTCCCATTTTAGGGAAGTTTTCCACTATAATCTCTTCAAATATTTTCTCGGGTCTTTTTCTCTCTCTTCTTCTGGGACCCCTATAATGTGAATGTTGGTGCATTTAATGTTGTCCCAGAGGTCTCTTAGGCTGTCTTCATTTCTTTTCGTTCTTTTCTCTTTATTCTGTTCCATGGCATTGAATTCCACCATTCTGTCTTTCAGGTTACTTATCTGTTCTTCTGCCTCAGTTATTCTGCTATTGATTCCTTCTTTCATTTCAGTTATCATATTGTTCATCTCTGTTTGTTTGTTCTTTAATTCCTCTAGGTCTTTGTTAAACATTTCTTGCATCTTCTTGATCTTTGCCTCCATTCTTCTTCTGAGGTCCTGGATCATCTTCACTATCATTATTCTGAATTCTTTTTCTGGAAGGTTGCCTATCTCCACTTCATTTAGTTGTTTTTCTGGGGTTTTATCTTGTTCCTTCATCTGGTACATAGTCCTCGGCCTTTTCACTCTATCTTTCTGTGAATGTGATTTTTCTTCCACAGGCTGCAGGATCATAGTTCTTCTTGCTTCTGCTGTCTGCCCTCTGGTGGATGAGGCTATCTAAGAGGCTTGTGCAAGGTTCCTGATGGGAGGGACTGGTGGTGGGTAGAGCTGGGTGTAGCTCTGGTGGGTAGAGCTTAGTAAAACTCTAATACATTTGTCTGCTGATAGGTGGGGCTGAGTTCCCTCCCTGTTGGTTGTTTGGCCTTGGGCAACCCAGCACTAGAGACTACCAGCTCTTTGGTGGGGCTAATGGCCGACTCCGGGAGGGCTTATGCAATGGAGTACTTCCCATAACATCTGCTGCCAGTGTCCTTGTCCCCACAGTGAGCCACAGCCACCCCCTACCTCTGCAGGAGACCCTCCAACACTAGCAGGTAGGTCTGCCTTAGTCTCCTATGGGGTCACTGCTCCTTCCCCCTGGGTCCTGGTGCACACACTACTTTGTGTGTGCCCTCCAAGAGTGGGGTGTCTGTTTCCCCCAGTCCTGGTGAAGTCTTGCAATCAAATCCCTCTAGCCTTCCAAGTCCGATTCTCTGGGAATTCCTCCTTCTGTTTCAGGACCCCCAAGTTGGGAAGCCTGACATGGTTCTCAGAACCTTCACTCCAATGGGTTGACTTCTGTGGTATAATTATTCTTCAGTTTCTGAGTCACTCGCCTAGTGGTTATGGGATTTTATTGTATTGTGATTGCGCCCCTCCTACCGTCTCATTGTGGCTTCTCCTTTGTCTTTGGATGTGGGGTATCTTTTTTGGTGAGTTCCAGTGTCTTCCTGTTGATGATTGTTCAGCAGTTAGTTGTGATTCTGGTGCTCTCACAAGAGGCAGTGAGTGCCCGTCCTTCTACTCCATCATCTTGAACCAATCTCAATATGTCCTTTTTTTAATTAAAAATTTTTGAGTATGTCAGTTTTGTGTGTATGTGATTAGAAAGAGAAACAAAAGGAACTTAAAACCATATCCACAGTTTGATATGTATCAATTTGTTTGAGAGACTCCTATATATTAGGCACTGTGAAAAATGCTGAGAATTTAAAAAGAAATGAGTGTAATAAACCCTGTTTCTGCAACGAGAAAACTAACAGTCTTAGAGAGTGCAGTGATTGGAAAGAAGTGTGGTGAGTGACAGAGTACAGGAACACAAAAGAGGAAGGTGATGGGGAAACCCTCTTGAAGAAAAGGATGAAGCTGAGCTCTTAGGAGGAATAGGTGTTGGACAGGG
The DNA here is from genome assembly GCF_003676395.1 of Aethalodelphis obliquidens. NCBI lineage: Eukaryota > Metazoa > Chordata > Mammalia > Artiodactyla > Delphinidae > Aethalodelphis > Aethalodelphis obliquidens. The sequence goes on along the minus strand of NW_020838000.1, from coordinate 4,173,534 downwards.
GAAGAGTGAGTGTTTGAACAGGGATAGATAATGATGGGACTTGGGTGAGCTTGTCCCAGGCAGAGTAAAGAGTTTGTGTAAAGGCTCCATGGTAACACCATGACAACAGATTTCAAGAATTTTAGTACAGAGAAAGCCTTGATTACAGTGAGGAAGTGACAGGAAATAGAGCTAAAGCTGGTGCTAGGTTTATAACATTCACAATTCTCTTCTCCTATCATAATTTCCATATTTAATCTTCATCCTATAATTAAATGGATTCATTGGCCATTGTAAGTCCTGTAGCCACACTTTCTTCATTCATCCTTGGGTGGGTGAAGTTTATCATCTGCTTTCTTTGAGAAGTCTTTGCATGATCAAAAATGTTGACCTCATACTTGAATGTCCATTTGGTTAATGACGAAATCTACAACAAGTCATGTTTCATTTCCCTAAAGATTTTGAAGGCATTTTACTACTGTTTTCTTGCCTGGGGAAGCTGAAGGGCAGACCGAATTGTGTCATTTCTTATGGTTGTCTTATGAAATTTTGTAGTAAATATTAGGGGAAACTCTTGTCATGCTATCAGACCCTAAATTTATAAATAACATATTTTAATAGAACAGTGAGTAAAAGGTTAAGATTTCAAAACAGAACAAAACAAAAAACTATCAGTCAGAAGAGATTGTTAGTCAAGTTCCACTACCTAGAAAAGAGCAGGACCATAATTCCAGGAGACTCTCTGTGTCTGTACTTCAGGGCTGCAGAGTTACACCCTTTACATTCAAAATGAAGACAAAATGTACTTCTCTACATTCCCTTAACTAATTGTATCTTCTTTTCAATACTTTATTAAGTAGCTGGGAAACATAAGCCTTTCGATTAATGATATTTCTACCTCATCCCAGTTAAATAGTGTTCTCTTAGCTTAACAGATTCCTTTCAGGAAAATGCTATCAGTTTTCAAACGTCCCTTCCCTCCAATTTCCTTTCCTTAATGGCACTTGTAAGTGCAGGGGTGGGTTGGAGTGAGAGGCCTTATTACACTCTTCTGGAGTAGAAGCAGCATCTTAGATTGGCAAATTTTTCATCCAGGTCCTTTGCAGTGTCTCCTGTTTTCCTCCATGGGTGAACTTCACCTTTGTCTCTTGTCTTCTGCTTCCCTAACCCCAATCCAACCACCTCAAAGTGTGGAGACTGTGTATCCACAGGCAGAGAATTTCTATAGATGGGAAAAATAGACACAAAGCAAAGAAACCAATCAGAAGTCTATTATTAGAGTCTGGCAAAGAAATGAAGATATTCTGTACTAATGAAGTAGCAGTAGGAATCCAGACATAAAACTTACAAATATTGTTTTATTTCATTCTCTCTGTGATGCTGAGTGGTAGGTACTGTTATACCTACAGAGTAGATAAGAAAATAGGATTAGAGAGACTTAGTTGATTGTGCAAGACCTCATAGTTGATAGGTTGATCTGCCTGACCCATAATTGGAGGTGTTCATGAATGAGTTTCTCAGTTAGTCAATCAACAGATTGATGAATGAATGAAAGCCATGTGTGTCTGGAGCTCAGTAGAGAGGACCTTCAACATATACAAGATGCCTGATTCTTAAAGCCCTAGTGGGTAATACTGTCCAGAAAATAAATGCAGGAAATGCTAAGAAGGGAACTTTTTTAAAGGTTCATTTGAAGGGGTGTGGAAAATGGTACAAGAATGGTCAAATTCAAGATATCTATATTATCATTTCCAAACTTTTACCCTAAAGAAGTTCTGTGAGTGGAGCTTAACTTCAGTTCTCTCTTTTTTTTGGTGGTGTTTGGTTTTTTGTTTGTTTGTTTGCTTTTAACCCATCAGTGATTCACAGATCAAGAAGAGTCTGGATTCTTGGTCCTGCCTGAGAGAATCCAGTCAGATTTCACCAACATTTTGACTCACAGTAAGCTGCTTTGTTTTAATTTTCCAGATCCAGGCAGTACTCAATTGAAGGCAGGATTTTCCTGTCATTCAGTATTCTGTTATTCTATTTGTTGGGTATTAAAATTCTAAACAGTCTTATTGGAAGCTTTGGTTTGTTGTTTTCTCAGTTTAATGATTCGGCTGTTGTCTCCTACTTGCCTGTTAACATCTATTCTGAATTCCAGTGATACTCTCTGATTAAAAGACAATGACATTAGGACCGTAAAAATTTAAGATGAATCAGGTGTTAACATCACACAAGCCATTCCACCATTCGTGTACTAAACGTGAATGACTCTCAAAGAAAACAACAATTAAAAAAATCCTCCTTAGCTCAGACTAAGCTTCTTTGAAGTCAGAATATCTCCTTTCCTAGCTTTTTATATCTATTGAATCAAGATTTAGGGGGATGTTTATTTTTGTGACAATCCTCCATTAGCATTGTCCTGCCAAGAAGTAATATCTGTAGGTGTGGCTGCTTCATCACTATACATGGCTTTTACATAACTCCCCTTCACTGACATCTGAATTAAACTGTTGCCTTTCATAGAAACAATTTTTTTGTAAAATAAAATACAAAGGAGAATTAACACAACAGTGAGCTACCCCTACACACCTATTAGAATGGCCGAAATACAGTGACAACACCAAATGCTGTTGACGATGTGGAGAAACAGAAACTCTTCATTCATTGCCAGTGGGAATGCACAATGGTACAGTCACTTTAGAAGACAGTTTGGTGGTTTCTTAGAAAACTAGACATACTCTTATCATATAATCCAGCAATCACTCTACTTGGTATCAACCCAGAGGAGTTGAGAATTTATGTCCACACAAAAACCTGCTCATGAATGTTTATAACAGCTTCATTAATAATTTCCCAAACCTGGAAATCAACCAAGATGTGTTTCAACAGGTAAATGGATAAACAAACTGTGGTACATCCACACACTGGAATATTAATCAGCACTAAAAAGAAATGAGATAGCAAATCATGAAAAGACATGGAGGAACCTTAAACATATATCGCTAAGGGAAAGAAGCCCGTCTGAAAAGGCTGTGTACTATGTGATTGCAACTATATGACAGTCTGGAAAAGGCAAAACTATAGGCAGTAAAAGTGTGGTTTCCAGGAGTTTATGGGGAGGGAGGGAGGGATGAATAGGTAGAACACAGGGGAATTTTATGGCAGTGAAACTATTCTATGTGTTACTATATTGGTAGATACATGCCATTATCTATTTGTTAAAACACACAGAATGCACAACACAAAGAGCGAACCCAAATGTAAACTATGAGCTTTAGTTAATAACGGTGTATCAATATCGGCTCATTAATTGTAACAAATGCATCACACTAATGCAAAATGTTAATAAGGAAAAAGGGGAGGGAGGGCTGGACAGGGTATATGGGAATTCTCTGTACATTCCACATATTTTTCTGAAAACTTAAAACTTCTTTAAAAAGTAAAGTTTTTTATTTTTAAAAATACAGAAAGAAGACCTCCACATATAATTCCATACACTAAGTATATCACTTAGTGATCTATTATTATTATCATTAATAATTATATATTATCATTAATTATTAGCAGTAAATATATTATTTTCTTTTAATAAAGCAAGTTTAAAATAATTATTTCATTTTTCCTCCTTCCTTGACTCTAGGTAGTCCACATTTAATAAGAATATTATTTAAATGATCCCTTGCTAGAGCAACGTGTAACTTCTGTCAATTTCAGGCACTGGGGCGGACCCTTTCTGTAAGAAAGAGCACCAAGACTGTCCGTAAGTTCCATGGATATCCACTGACATTTATTCACAGATGCTAAGAAAGCAAGACAGCAGAACATATAAAAGTATAAAAATGGAAGAAAATAATCTGTCCGACATCATAAAAGCATTCCCGATCCAAATTCTCATCTCAGGTGACTAGTACTGTTCTCACAGTATCAACTATGGCATCGTAATGGATTTTCTCAGGTCCAAAAATTCACGCCCTGAATATAAAATGAGTAGCAGACACTTCTGTTTAAGCTGAGAAGAAGGGGATAAAAAGCCGTTTTCTTTATTTTGCATGAAGTCTGTATACGTCTTACACAACACTGATGATAAACACTAATCCTGTCACAGTTTGGCCTTCTCTTTTGACATCAATCCCACTAATTTTTATTATATTAAGCTATAACGTGTCTGTCACATTGGGATTTTATGTAGCACTTGCTGACGTTTACAAGTATTTTACGTGGGGCTTTCATTGATTCATCAAATATATGTTGAAGCATAGAGTAGGGAAATGTCTCACGGTTGGAATAATTAAAAGTAGTTTAGTCAAAGACATCACACAAGTTCTTCTTAGGTACCGATGATCCAGAGATCTAGGCAATCCCAGAATTGGTTCAATTTTTATCCAGAAATATACGGGAGAAATGTACTTTTCTTTCTTATTCATCATGTTTCTGTATCCAGCACAGAAAAAGAGAAAAAAAAGTTCCCAATTTTATTTCCATGAGTTAATATGAAGTATTTATTACAAATAATAAATATACATATAAATGGCATTACTATAGGCATAAAGTTTGATTTCTCTGTGTGGCAAAAATTCTCTAAATAAGTTAAAACTAATAGTAATTATCAGGAATGAGTATTTCCTATAATCTAAGGGCTTTACATATATTAACTTAATCTTCACAAAAATCTTATGAGACAGGTATAATTACTTTGTTTGACAGATGAGGAAACTGAACAATAGGAGGTTAAGTGAAGTGCTCAAGGTTACTTCGAGTGACTGGAGAGCCAGGATTCAAACCCGGGCAATCGAACTCCAATATTGGTGCTCACAGCCCATGCATTATACTTAAGTAATACCCAGGACAGTTTACAAGTGTTGAGAGAAACTACCACTGAGTAAAGACCCTAACGTGATTGAAACGAAAACTTACATAGCAATAGAAAAAATCCTATATCCCCACCAATGACAACATGACTTTGTATCTACTCAATTTTAACTTCGGAAGTTTCTAGAGACGCTGATTCAAACAATTTTTTTTTGCTAGTACGAAGATATGTTTTTAACCAAGTGTTTGCATCTCTATTGATGGTGTACTTCTACTAATGTAACAGAAAAGTGCCCAAGACTTTCAGAAAATATGAAGGAGAATATACTTAAGGCCTTTTGAAATAAAATGCAGGTTTCTATTTTTCTTTTTCTGGAGCCAATTCAGTGATGTTTTCTAAAAAGGAGAGCGTGAGAAAAAGAGTATTACTTATATGGTTATATCAAATGCTGGTTATCCACTATTATTATTAGTGTTATTATAAAACCATTAATTGAGCATTTATCATATCAAAAGATATAGTAATAAGAATATGACCAAAGATAGAGACAGATGGTTGCAGATTATTGTTTCTGGCTGCGTTGGGTCTTCATTGCTGCGCACAGGCTTTCTCTGGTTGCAGTGAGTGGGGGCTACTCTTCGTTGTGGTGCACAGGCTCTAGGCGTGTGGGCTTCAGTAGTTGTGGCACGTGGGCTCAATAGTTGTGGCTCACAGGCTCTAGAGCGCAGGCTCAGTAGTTGTGGTGCACAGGCTCAGTAGTTGTGGCTCATGGGCTCTAGAGCACAGGCTCAGTAGTTGTGGCGCACAGACTTAGTTGCTCCGCGGCATGTGGGATCTTCCCGGACCAGGGCTTGAACCCGTGTCGCCTGCGTTGGCAGGTGTATTCTTAACCACTGCGCCACCAGGGAAGCCGGGATAGAGATATCTGATATTGCCAGATACATGATTGGTAGGTAAGAGATCTGATAGACAGTCGGATGCTCACAGCACCCCTGTGAGGCAGGGTTTATCATCTCCACTTTGCAGCTCAGGAAGCACAGAAGAGTGAAGTAACTTGCTGCTGGCAGACTTGTGTAAGCAGACAGGAGCAAAAACAGGGAATCTGAGGTTTCAAAGTTTTGTGGCTATGTTATAGGTACATGCAAGTGAAGCCTTGAAAACTTTTGCATTACCCAAAACATACAAAAAATAAGACATTTATATGTTGGGAATTTCCCACATCGGATTTCTTTCCTCCAGACGTCAAGACTGATTTAAGACCTATCCATTCAATTTCCCATTATCCCCTTTAGTCTCATTCTCAGGGCATTATGAGCAAACCTTCACAATCTTGTTTGATCACCATTCAAGAGAACTGTAAAATGTGTATCAGACCTAGTGGCCAAATCTTGGTTTCTTATACCATTCTCTACTAAAGGGAGCCAGAGAGGAGTTGCCGGTTCCAAAGATGAAGCAGTAAAATCATAAGATGGACCTTAAGTATATTATTAGCCAGAGAGGAAGACTGGGCTCGAAGAATGATAGGGCATGTCAAAAAGGCCCAAGACTAGTGGGAAGCAGCCGCATGGCACAGGGATATTGGCTCGGTGCTTTGTGACAGCCTGGAGGGGTGGGATAGGGAGTGTGGGAGGGAGGGAGACGCAAGAGGGAAGACATATGGGAACATATGTTTATGTATGACTGATTCACTTGGTTATAAAGCAGAAACTAACACACCATTGTAAAGCAATTATACCCCAATAAAGATGTTAAAAAAAAAAGGCCCAAAAGTTAGCTCCAAGGAGCTCCCACCAGCCACATACGAAACATTCTGAGAATCAAAATGAATAATGACAGTAAGAGAGTATAACCCATTGAATAAAATAAGAATTCAGGAGTCTCTGCTGGTACACGTATTTTTCACATAGTTAGAATGTCAACTAATAAGTATAGAAGGAAATATGGAGTTAGAAAATCATTATATAAAGGTTTCCTTGTCTCCAGAGACCGTTTTAGACTTGAAGTCTGTTTTGTGTAATATGAGTATACCCACTCCTGCTTTCTTTTGGTTACCATGTGCAGGAACTATATTTTCCAATCCTTCATTTTCAGCCTATGTGTATCGTTAAATCTAAAATGAGTCCCTCAGAGGCAGCATATTGTTGGATCTTTTTTTTTTTCCTATTTGTCCACTCTATCCCTTTTGATTGGTGAGTTTAATCCATGTTTTAAAGCAATTATTGATAAATGAGGACTTACTATTGCCATTTTGTTATTTGCTTTCTGTCTATTTTGCAGTTGTTTCCTCCCTCTCTTGCTATCTTCCTTTATTATTGGATGATTTTTATAGTGATTTGCTTTTTTTATTAATTTTTATTGGAGTATAGTTGACTTACTATGTTGTGTTAGTTTCAGGTGTCCAGCAAAGTGACTCAGTTATACATATACACATATATCCACTCTTTTTTAGATTCTTTTCCCATATAGGTTATTAGAGAGCATTGACTAGAGTTCCCTGTGCTACACAGTATGTTCTCATTAGTTAATCTGTTTTATACATCAACAGTGTATATATGTCAATCCCAATGTCCCAATTCATCCCACCCTCCCTTTCCCCCTTGGTATCCATAAGTCCATTATCTACCTCTGCCTTTCTATTCCTGCCCTGCAAGTAGGTTCATCTGTACCATTTTTCTAGATTCCACATATAAGCAATATTATACAATGTTTTTCTCTTTCTGACTTATTTCATTCTGTACAGTGATTTGCTTTGAGTCTTCTCTTCTTTTGGCTCTAATAAGTTTTTTCTTTATGATTAGCTTAAGACCTACATAAAATATCTTGTAGTTACAGGTTTCTACAAGTGGATAAAAACTTAATCACGTCAAGAAAAACACTGCATTTTATCCCCTCCCCCATACATACTTTGTGTTCTTAATAACCAGAGTTTGCTTCTTTTTATATTGTGTTCACACAATACTTTTTATACTGAGTGTTCACAGATTCCTTCTTCTGCTTAAGTGTCGTTGAAGCTCTTTATTGCATTTTTCATCGCATTCTTTGTATTCTTCAGCTCCAGAATTTCTGTTTGGTTCTTTTGTGATAAGTTTTATTTCTTTGTAGAACATCTCATTTTGTTCATATACTGTTTTCCTTATTATGTTGAATTGTCTCTCTGTGTTCTCTTGTAGCTTACTGAGTTTATGAAAACAGTTATTCTGATTCTTTGGAGTTGATTATGGGAAAATTCTTTTCCTCCTTTGGTAGTGCCACGTTTCCTTAATTTTTTGTGCTTCGTTTAGCCTTGTGTTGCTGTCTGTGCATTTGAGGTAGCAATAACTTTTCTAGGCTTCACAGTCTGGGTTCAGTGTGGAAAGACCTTCACCTATGCATTGGTCCAAGGGTACTGCCTGGTTGAGGGGCAGTGGCTTTGGCTCTGGTGGGACACAGCATCTTCCTCAGCTCCAAGGAGGGCATGTAGTCTTTTGTGGCTCTGCCAGCTGCGATCAGTGTTGACGAGACTGTTGAGGCCCTCAGGAGCCAAGGCTGTTGGTGTTTGTGACAACAGGGACAGCTGTTGGGATCCTTGGTGGTGAAACCTCCTAGGGTTTTCCTGTTCTCTTTTTCCCTCATGGGTGGAAGTCATAGGCAAGAGGATCTGTCTTGGCACTGGGTTTGGCACAAAGGCATACAGACAGTGACACTGGTCCAAAACATAAGCAGGTGTGGAATGGCTGCAGAGATGGGGCCCAGGGCATGTGCCCAGTTGTGTACGGGTGGGAGTGGATTATGGCTCTTGTCCTGGGCGGGGGAAGTGCAGTTCTGGCTCCTTCTCCAGGGGAGCTCAGCGGTGTGGACTGTGGGGCAGCTCTGGCAGCAGGGATCATCATCAGGGAAGAACAAGGGGATCCTCAGTGGCAAAAGCTATGGATGTCCACAGTAGGTGTGTCTGGGGTCCTCCTAACCTCCTTTCCCCCCACTTGGGGAAGTAACACCTTGAGGCTCCCTCTTTTTTTAAATTAATTTTTATTGGAGTATAGTTGTTTTACAATGTTGTGTTACTCTCTGCTGTACAGCAAAGTGAATCAGTTATACATATACATGTATCCCCTCTTTTTTAGATCTCCTTCCCATTTAGGTCACCACAGAGCATTGAGTAGAGTTCCCTGTGCTATCCGGTAGGTTCTCATTAGTTGTCTATTTTATACATAATAGTGTGTATATATCTATCCCCATCTCCCAGTTCATCCCACCCTCCCTTTCCCCCCACTTGGTGTCCATACATTTGTTCTCTACATCTGTGACTCTATTTCTGCTTTGCAAATAAGTTCATCTGTACCATTTTTCTAGATTCCACATGTAAGCAATATCATATGATATTTGGTTTTCTCTTTCTGACTTACTTCACTCTGTATGACAGTCTCTAGGTCCATCCACAATTTCGTTCCCTTTTAGGGCTGAGTAATAATCCACTGTATACAGGTACCACATCTAATGCCAAGTTGTGCTGGGTTAAGGGGATGGGGGGACACAGGCATGCTGCTTCCTTCACTTTTCTATGTAGCTGTTCTTTCTATTTCTGCTCCTCTGGGTTCTTGGACGTTCTTTGTTGTAGTCCAGAGCTTTCTCACAGCTATTTTCATTTGTGATGTAGTTGTTTATTCATTGTTTTAGTTGTTTTATCTTGGGGGGTGGGAGACGAGAATTGAGACCTCCTAGTTCACCATCCTGCTGACATCTCTTTGAATTATTCTTGAAACTATTCAGTAACTTTGGAATTATTCCAAAATCAAAAGTTACCAAAATAAGCAAAAAAAACCAAATTTAATTATGTATAGCAAAGGGAACTCTACTCAATACTCTGTAATGACCTATATGGGAAAGGAATCTAAAATAAAGTGTGGATATATGTATATGTATAACAGGTTCACTTTGCTGTACACCTGAAACTAAGGCAACATTGTCAATCAACTCTACTCCAAAAAAATTTTTTAAAAAAGAACCTTTAATTAGAAAGCTCTTCATGACCAATTGTCAGAGGCCCAGAAAACTTACCACTGATTGAAGGCTCCGTGTGTGTAGACGAAACATTATGTTTTTCACCTCCTGACGGAGTCTAGAAACATCTAAATGGTATTTGCAAGGATGTTCTAGAATGGTAGTATGCAGAATGATATAAGAACAGAACATATGAGCTTCACTGTTGGGCACAAATGACGCATTAGAAAGTTACTTCTCTCTGGGTCTTGGTTTCTCCATCTTGACAATGGGAGTAAAAATCAGCACCAACCTCTTACCATTACTAAAAGGGTGAAATTAGGCACAGGAAGTAAAGTGCCTGGTACTTGAATATTGGTTCTTATTTTGTTATCCTAAATATCTCCTTACGTATGCCTTAGCTTGCTAAGAGTATAAGCAACTTAGAGAAGAAAAACAAATGTATTTTTAAAGAAAAGTAAGTGAAAAGATAAAAATCTTTTTCCCAAGGAGAAGAAATATTAAATTACTTTTTGAAAACACATTAAAGTAATCGGTTTTACTTCGGCACACAGCTGAGTATGCCTTAGTACACAACCCCAGGGTGAGACACGCAAATGTCTAGGATTCAGTCATTTTACATGCCTCTGTGATCCGGTCTCAGCTTGGCATGCTGACTTTATCATTTCTGAAAGGCCACACATGGATATCTAAAGAAATGATCTAATACTAGTGGGAGCAACAACGTTATTTCCCATTTATTGGGCATATTACCGTGGGCCAGGTGCTTTGCATACCTCTTTGCATCGATTAGCTTCTTATAGCCTCATAAAAACTCTTTGAGGTGGATATTATTATCCCATTATACAGTGGGTTCGCATAGTTGAATTTTGAATCTTGACAATAAGATTTTATAGTCTTTGCTCTTAACCACTATATCATGTTCCCACTTTTAGCATCTTCCCAGTGAATAACCAGAGCAGAGTCATGGGAATTCCATGTGGGGAAGGGAGTGATACTTGGATATCTAACTTGGAAGCTTCAAGAATTTGAGCCAGGAAGCAGCAGGACTCTTGTGGTGGAGTTAAGGGCACAGGCATCCAGCTCCTGAACAAGATGTATGAGGAGGTAAACTTGGCGACGATGAATTTAGAATCTAGGTCTGGAGAGTCTGGACGACACAGCAAATTACCAAGATAGGACTCAAACTCATGAAACAAAGTAGAATTTCAGTTTCAAGAAGGAGGGAGTGAACCATCTATACATTTGATTTTATTTCCAAGTTCTAAAACATTAAGTTAGGCCACAAGCTTTAAAGTGAGACCATTTTTTTAACTTTAATTGGAGTACACTTGATTTCCAATGTTGTGTTAATTTCAGGTGTACAACAAGTGAATCAGTTATACACATATATATGTCCATTCTTTTTCAGATTCCTTTCCCATATAGGTTATTACAGAACATTGAGCAGAGTTCCCTGTGCTAAACAGTAGGTCCCTATTAGTTAGCTATGAAGTGAGACCATCTTGACTGGAATTTCAGCACTACCACTAAAAGACTGAAATTTTATACAATACAAGTTACATAAGATTCTCAGTCTTCACTTCCTTGCCTGAAAATAGCATCTAATAACACCTATTTTATACTATTATTGTAGCACTGTAGTATTTACTATTGAAAAATATCTGCCTGTAAGTGGACCTGTGCAATTCAAACCTGTGTTGTTCAAGGGTCAACTGTGTTCAAAACCAGCCCACCAAAACAGAGTTCATTTTTCTCAGAATAGCCGGTGGACAAAGAAATGTGCCATGAATTCTAATGCAACTGTAAGATATTAGACCCATCGTTGGGGGAGAAAAGTTTTCCTACCCAAACATGAAAATGGAAGCTGTATTTTCTAATCAGGATGAGATTCATTGATCAAAGTCATTGATCACAAGCTATCCACTTCATTATCTTTTTATAATTATTGTTTTATTTTTCATCCTTGAGAATTGTCCAGAGAAACATTTCATATGCATTTGTATCACAGCCTATATTTTAAACTAGTTTAGAGACTAGTTTTAAAAAGGTTCACATTATATTGGGCGTTTTGTGTGAACGACTTTATTTTTCAAACAGCTACTACTCTGACACGACAGGGTTTGGTTGTTTAATCCTGTTTATACACTCCACTGTTAGTTCTGTAGTTAGAAGCTATCTTCAGTCACAACTGAAAAAGTGCTTGCAATTTAATAGCATCTTAGTACTGGTGATGCCACAAATAGAGTTGTTTTTATTCTGAGCATCAGGCAAATGGGGGAGAAACGTGTTCGCGGAGCCACGGGATCAAATGATTCTCCTTCAAGTTGTGTGGAGGTCAGCCTCAAGAAGGAAGCAAACTAGTAGGAAGTTTAATTTATGAGCTCTGTAAGTACAAAGGTACAGAAGTAATGGACTTCAAAATTGACTACTTTCAACAGCAGTTTCATCAGCTGGCAACAGTGTGCGAAAGAGGGGGAGAAAAAGAAAAGAATGTCTTTGGAAGAAAATAATGTGGCACTGAACCAGGATTCAAACAGCTGATCACAATGATCCCATTTCATGACAAATGCAAGAAAAAGAGAATTATGTGATGAATGAAATATTCTTTTGGTATTTGTATAAGTATTAAACAGTAAATAAGATGACATCTTAAATTCAAAAATGTGATTAGATAAAGTATATTTAACTCGGTATTAGAAAATGAAATAGGCTATGACAATATGACGGCAAATGGGTCATTGCTCTTCAATGAAGATGTTTTCTCCACTTTATTTCTCCAATCGCCCCACCTTAAATCACGGAAGGAGATGAGGGGTCAAGACTACTTCCTACAGGTGAATTGCTTTTCCTTAAGCAGTTGATCCTATTAGGTCAGTGTTCAAGTCTTGACAAAGAGTCCATTTCCATCAGAACGTTGCTGTAATCGCCAAAGAGCAACTGAGGACCCAAGGCACGTCCGTTTGCCTTCTCTGGGATTCTCAGGCCAGAACTGGCATGGGGATTGAATTCAATTGGACTTGAATTCCAAAGCACTGAGTTCCATTCATAATGTTTACCTGTAAAACCCGCCTGTCCACATCCTAGGAGTCTACAAAAGTTCCTATTCAGAAGGTAAAATCTATAGCAGACCATAATTCTGAAAATAAGAAAACAGTGAGAAAACTCACCCACAGAAGGCAGTAAATGACAAGTAACAGTAAACATTAGCTAGAGCCAATTATGTCTGCTATAGAGATTGTCTCTTGTTCCGTGAGCTAATTTAGGAGCAGTTGTATTCAGGAGTGAGAGTGGTACAGAAAGGGAGGTGCACAAAAAGATAATTTAAGGTTATAAAACAAATATTTCAGGGTAATAGAAGGAAAACAGAGGAGCACAAAGCAGGTCAGACCCTTGGGGAATTTAGGATTGTGTTAAAGAGACAGGGCTAACTTCTAGAAATAGCTGTAGAACATACAAAAATAATCTGTGTAAAAGCTCATAATTCTATAATTAAACTACAAAAATGCTACTCTCCCCACTGTTAACAGAGCATCAGGTGGTAACCATTTGGAGAGAACATATGGTGATGAAAAAAAAAGTGAGGCAAGGATCCTTGCCTCACTAGGTGTTACGTAGCTTTACTTTGAACAACAGCTTTCAGATGGAACCCTAGCTCTGCAGACTGAGGTCCACGTGTTTACGTACGTAAGCGCAGGAATCCATGACCCATAGGTTTAAATAAGTAGGGTCTAGAACGGCCAGAACACCCTAAATGAATGTCTTACCTACACATTTTCTATCAGCAATGTAAGTTCTCTTTCAAGGGTGATTGTTTTTATTTTATTGAAGTATAGTTGATTTACAACATTGTGTTAATTTCTGATGTATGGCAAGGTGATTCAGTTATATACATATATAATAGTTTGCATCTGCTGATCCCAAACTCCCAGTCCATCCCTCCCCCACCCCCCTCCTCCTTGGCAACCATAACTCCGTTCTCTATGTCTGTGAGTCTGTTTCTGTTTCATAGATAAGTTCATTTGTGTCATATTTTAGAGTCCACATATAAGTGACATCATACGGTATTTGTCTTTCTCTTTCTGACTTAACTACACTTAGTATGATAATCTCTATGTCTGTCCACGTTGCTACAAATGGCATTATTTCATTCTTTTTTATGGCTGAGTAGTATTTCATTATATATATATAATATTATATATATATATATATGTCACATCTTTATCCATTCATCTGTTAATGGACACGTAGTTTGTTTCCTTGGCTATTTTAAGTAGTGCTGTTATGAACATAGGGGTGCATGTATCTTTTTGAATTATAGTTTTGTCTGGGTATATGCCCAGGAGTGGGATTGCTGGATCATACGGCAACTCGATTTTTTATTTTTTGAGGACTCTGCATACTGTTTTCCATAGTGGCTCCACCAGTTTACATAAGGGATATTGTTTCTGAAAAGCCATAGGGAATAGAAACATTAACTTCTGGGAAAAGTTATTAAATAGAAACAAAGGGTCATAGTTATCATCAAGTTAAATTCATAGACACAGGAGATCTTGAATTTGAAATGTTGATACATATGACAGGATTCATATGAAGAAACTAGGTGACTCAAATATTGGCTCTCACTCTTTAAGTTGGGCTCTGGAAGTTTCAGTCAACCACACTCGACAGGAAAAGCTGATGTAATGCTCGTTTGTTACTTTCTAGCACTTAATTAATTTTTAAAAAATACAGTTTAAAAGAACATATTAAGGGTCTAGAGCAGCGGTCCCCAACCTTTTTGGCACCAGGGACCAGTTTCGTGGAAGACAGTTTTTCCACGGACCCGGGCGGGGGGTATGTTTTCGGGGTGATTCAAGCACATTACATTTATTGTGCACTTTATTTCTATTATTATTACATTGTAATATATAATGAAATAATTGTACAACTCACCATAATGCAGAATCAGTGGGAGCCCTGAGCTTGTTTTCACTTGCTGCTCACTGATAGGGTTTTGATATGAGTCTGCAAGCAATTGATTTATTATGGTCTCTGTGCAAACCTCTCTGCTAATGATCATCTATATTTGCAGCCACTCCCCAGCACTAGCGTCACTGCCTCAGCTCCACCTCAGATCATCAGGTATTAGATTCTTATAAGGAGCTCGCAGCCTAGATCCCTCGCATTTGCCTTTCACAGTAGAGTTCAGGGTCGTCTCGGAATCTAATGCCACCGCTGATCTGTCAGGAGGCGGAGCTCAGGCGGTCATGCGAGCAATGGGGAGTGGCTGTAAATATAGATGAAGCTTTGCTGGCTCACCCGCCACTCACCTCCTGCTGTGTGGTACCGGTCTGTGGCCCAGGGGTTGGGGACCCCTGGTCTACAGGGTTGTTTGATTTTCTAAAACATGGAAATGAAACCATTTCCCCCACAGAATTATGTATTTCTTCTGGAAATCAGAATACTACTGCAATGTCAGCCTCACCCTCAGGTGCCATGGAATAATTGTCCTACTAGACAAGGGTCTTAACATCTTGGCCCCAAATCAGATACAAATTCTTATTACTCAAACGTGCTTGATGAATCTAATGTTATAAACGGTTCCTACCTACAGATGAATTAGGATTAGTTACTGTGTGAACTGCCTCTAGCAAGAAAAGAGAGTTTCCAGTCAGTGTATGGACCATGCTTGTTACAAAAGAAAAACAAATTCAATTTCATGATAGCTCTTTCACTGAAGGGGGAAAAAACATCTAAGTAGAACTCTAAAATATTCATAAGTATTAAAATCTGTTCTGTTAAAACGAGAAAGAATTATAGCCCAGATAGGTCTAGTGAGAAACTATTTTTTTTTGTTTCTGCGGTACGCGGGCCTCTCACTGTTGTGGCCTCTCCCGTTGCGGAGCACAGGCTCCGGACGCACAGGCTCAGCGGCCATGGCTCACGGGCCCAGCCGCTCCGCGGCATGTGGGATATTCCCGGACCGGGGCACAAACCCGTGTCCCCTGCATCGGCAGGCGGACTCTCAAGCACTGCGCCACCAGGGAAGCCCAAGAAACTACTTTTAAAGGTCAGTTATCTCCTGTAGGCCCTGATTAGTCATATGACTTAATCAAAGTAGAGAGACAATGTGATAGGACACATAATAGACTAAACGTACTTATTATTTTATGACAGCCAAACAGTTTACAGCTTGACCCAGAAATCTTGAGCACAAATTACTCCAAGCAACTGCATTTTTAGTCTAAAAAAAAAAAGTCTTACAAAACAACCATAGAGTGCCTCAAACTTTCCCACTCCTGAATTAAGAATTATTTACAATTAGTCTGTGGGAAGATTCTTAGAAATAACTGCATGGCCTCTGTGTGATTGATTTCCATCATATCAGCAAGATTGTGGTAACAAATAGAGCTAAGAATTAACTTTCTAAAGGGAAAGGAACCAAAATTCTGCCTCAGAAACTCAGGGCTATTAAAGGCTTTTCTCTTTTTTTCTTTCTTTGTTTTTTTTCTTTGCCCTGACTTTCAATAGACCTTGGGTTTGTTAGCCTGGCCAAAATGAACACGTCAGCTTTCATTGCAAATCACTGCCCAGCTAAAATGGGATTTTGAAAAGATGTGCCGCCTACTTCATTAATAATAACATCAAGTTCTTTTTTCTTGGTTTGCTTCATAGACATATCCTTCTTGGTTCCACAAATCATTTCTTTATGTGACTGTGGATCTTAAAAAAAAATAAGAAAAAGAAGACTGAATTTTTTTTTTTCCTCTGTCACCATGTATTACATAAATATAAGATCTAGGAAAGTCTTTCTGCCTTAAATACCAGGAAATCTATGCAAAAAAAAAGAAGAAAAGAAAAGAAAGCAAAAAAGAAAAAGTGGAAGAAAGAGGGGTGAACAAAGTGGGGAAGGAAGGGAGGGAGGGAGGCCGTTTCCGTAAATAAATCTATACCAATAAAAGATATATTAGAAGTAAGTCCATCAAAAGACTGACTCAGTTATCAAAAGAAGGAAGCTGTTAATTCAATCTGTTAGTTTATGTACAAGCCACTTTTATTACCAATAATGCATAATTTAGAAGTCAGAATATTTTAAAACTCAAAGCTTTACAATTTTGCATAATCTCCCATCATGAAAAGTCAGCGCACAGTGGTACTTACAGGCACAGATGGGATGAATTTTAGTATAACCCCAATAACAATTAGCTTCTGTTAGAATATGTGAGTTATCTGTGGTTATTATAGAATATTACTTTTTTTTCCGCCATCAGCATTTGTCTGCTGTTTGTATGGCCCAATTAATAGATGGCATTTTTATTTCACAGGGACAGCCATCAGACTGTCACTTTTGCCTCCAGGTAGACATACACAGTCTGAGGCAATTGTTCTTTATAATTTCCATACCAACCTCTGATTGATGGAATGCCGAAGCTATAAAATGCTGTCAGTAAAACGAAAACTTGATCCAGGTGTTTTGTGATTTTTATGATCTTAGCTTTCAAGGGCAAAGCACTACCTCTGCAGTCAGGCTGCATCACAGCTCAAGGGAAAAGTGTTGATGTTTTGATGAAAAGATGGTATCAGAGTCTTTCTTCTTGACTTGCAAACCACAGAGCAGCAGCCTTGCATCCCTGCAAGAAATGCAGAATCTCAGGCTGAGCTCCAGACCTGCCACTTCAGAACCCGCATTTTAGCAATTCCCAGGGATTCGGGGCTCATTTTAAAGTTTGAAAGGTCTGCTAGAAAGGTTGCCCCTCAGCCTGAAATATATTCCAGCAACTCATCTTCAGGTGGACTTATTGAATGACTCTAACCAACCTGAATCCTAGGTTGTTTTAACTATGCCACTTGTATTGATGGATTTGTTGCCGACCAGGGTTCTTGGCCTTCCATAATCAATAGAAATTGGTAAGAGGCCAGACAAGAAATTCAGGCAAGGCTTTACTGGGGCCCCTGCTGCAGCAGGGAGTAGGAAAACAAGTAACAGGTGCCCTTGCTTGCTCCCCAAGGTGGGGCGAGCTGGTTCCTTACATGGGGTGAGGGGAGGGGTGTGGCCAGGGCTCAGGCTGGAGGTGTGGCTTAGGTGGTCTGCCCACCCCGTTGGTGGTATTGTGTGCAGGGGGCATGTGCAGTACCCTGCTTTTGCCCTCTGCTCTTCAGAAGTGGCAGTTGGGTTTTTGGTCTTTCTGTATCTTGTTGTCCATAATTGGCCCCAACTGTGCATGCACACAGTTATTTTTAGTCCCTTGTAGTTTCTCTGTATTTTGTTGCTCAAGGACACATCTGTCTGGGTGCAAGCACTGCAGCAGAGGGTCCCAGCCTGTCTCAGATTCATCTCTCTGACATAATCCAATACAAAAATGACTTCCTCGTGATGCAGTTCTTAGAACTACTCTGCCATTTAATTATCCAGTCTGATTTTGATTTTGAAATTCTTTGACTTTATTCATTTAACAAAATTTTCACATTCCATAAATCTCATGAGCCAGCACGTATGGGAATAAAAAGTGTCTAGGTGTGCCACAAAGCTACTTGAATTTATTATTATTTAATTATGCATGCATTAAAGTGAAACATTTGCAACCTTTTCCTATAGAGAGCCAGAGGGTAAACATTTTAGGCTTTATGGGACAAGAGACCACATCACTTAATCTGTGTCCAGATTTAGTATTCCCGATCATCAAAATGTAAAAATTATACTTAGTTCTTGGTCATATGAAAACAGGCAGTGGGCAGGATTTGGCTCACAGGCAGTCGTTTACTCAGAGGTCAGCAATCTAAATTATACTTTAGCCAGAAACTATCAAACTCTTAGAGGAAAACATAGGCAGAACACTCTATGACATAAATCACAGCAAGGTCCTTTTGGACCCACCTCCTAGAGAAATGGAAATAAAAACAAAAATAAACAAATGGGACCTAATGAAACTTCAAAACTTTTGCACAGCAAAGGAAACCATAAACAAGACCAAAAGACAACCCTCAGAATGGGAGAAAATATTTGCAAATGAAGCAACTGACAAAGGATTAATTTCCAAAATTTACAAGCAGCTCATGCAGCTCAATAACAAAAAAACAAACAAGCCAATCCAAAAATGGGCAGAAGACCTAAATAGACATTTCTCCAAAGAAGATATACAGACTGCCAACAAACACATGAAAGAATGCTCAACATCATTAATCATTAGAGAAATGCAAATCAAAACTACAATGAGATATCATCTCACACCGTTCAGAATGGCCATCATCAAAAAATCTAGAAACAATAAATGCTGGAGAGGGTGTGGAGAAAAGGGAACACTCTTGCACTGCTGGTGGGAATGTAAATTGGTACAGCCACTGTGGAGAACAGTATGGAGGTTCCTTAAAAAACTAAAAATAGAACTACCATATGATCCAGTAATCTCACTACTGGGCATATACCCTGAGAAAACCATAATTCAAAAAGAGTCATGTACCAAAATGTTCATTGCAGCTCTATTTACAATAGCCCGGAGATGGAAACAACCTAAGTGTCCATCATCGGATGAATGGATAAAGAAGATGTGGCACATATATACAATGGAATATTACTCAGCCATAAAAAGAAACGAAATTGAGCTATTTGTAATGAGGTGGATAGACCTAGAGTCTGTCATACAGAGTGAAGTAAGTCAGAAAGAGAAAGACAAATACCATATGCTAACACATATATATGCAATTTAAGAAAAAAAAATGTCATGAAGAACCTAGGGGTAAGACAGGAATAAAGACACAGACCTACTGGAGAATGGACTTGAGGACACGGGGAGGAGGAAGGGTGAGCTGTGACAGGGCGAGAGAGAGGCATGGACATATATACACTACCAAACGTAAGGTAGATAGCTAGTGGGAAGCCGCCGCATAGCACAGGGAGATCAGCTCGGTGCTTTGTGACCACCTAGAGGGGTGGGATAGGGAGGGTGGGAGGGAGGGAGACGCAAGAGGGAAGAGATAGGGGGACATATGTATATGTATAACTGATTCATTTTGTTATAAAGCAGAAACTAAGACACCATTGTAAAGCAATTATACCCCAGTAAAGATGTAATAAATAAATAATACTTTAAAAATGAGGGTCTGAGAGCTAAGAGATGCCATTCTAGAAACAGGATACAGAAGCCACTGCTGTGTTCCTTCTGTGCAGACGGCAGTCTCCATGTAACTGTGGCCCTACACCCGGCCAAGGCTTTGGTCTTGTGAGGCCAAGAGGCAACGGGATATATTTCTAAGATTCTTAAGAGAAAGGATAGGATAACACAGATTTAATTATCATATTCCATCGTGGTAGAAATGAATGGCAACCCCTTGATGCTCAGAGGAAGTGTCACTGAACAAAAGGAAATCCTTCCTCTAAGACAGGGGGCCAACTTACTGGACTCAGTGCAACATGCCACGATAAGAGGGTTTGCTTACAAACCACTCTACGGAAGAGAAGAAAGATGTTAAAGGTCAGTGATTAAAATTTGGTTCAGTATTACAGCTGAAAAATTTACAATTTGACATTTTCTTTTCTCCAAGATGTATTCTGCAACTTCATTAATGCCAGGCCCCAAGTAGGCTACTTCAAGTTCAAGGGGAGTGTTGGCCGTTGTTGTTTAACTTTGGAAATTCATTTTAGGGGCTCCTGAATTGTCACTTTCCCACCCACATCCTGGGCAAAAAGTGCTGATGCATCCCAGCACATCCCCCCTGAGCCTGAACAGAGCTCTCAGACAGACCACAGATGCATTCAGTGGGGAGCCTGCCAGGCTCCTTGGGCTGTAGACCACACACTGCACCAACCTTGGTGCTTAGTGCCAAGAGCAGACAATGACATCAGGCACTGAAGAGTGTGAATTTGACTGCCGTATCAGCTCTCCCATGCTCTGTGTCAGTGACCAACGTGAAACCCTGAAGGAGCCCATTCGGCACCGTACATCTCAATAATCAAGTGAAGGGTGACAGCTTCCCCAGGAAGCCCTGCCCTGGGCTCCCTGGGGTCCAGTTGTGCCCAGCTCTCAGCATTTGCTACTTCTACGTTGCATGGCCTAATGTCCACTGGGCAGCAGAAGTAGGGCCTATTCTAAAAGTATACCTCTGTACAAAAACCTAATTTTTGCAATGACTCTTTAGGTTCTGTTAAGGTGTTTATTGCCCAACTCATCTCGGCATTGAGTCAAAAAAGTACTGGCAGATTTCTTGGCATTTAGTCAAAAGTTACTGATACCAACATACGTAGCTTTGACGTAAGGGAGCTGGGCTCTTTTTTCCTGCATGTCTGAACTCACAAGCCTGTTAGTGAACTGTTTACCATCAATGGTGGAAAAAAATAGGAAGAAGGTGAATGAGAAAAGTTTGGGTTTGGTTAAAGTATAACCTCCTAGGGCTTTTGCAGGGGAGGTGGCGACGAGGATGTCTGTCTTGACTCTCGTTTCAGACAGCGTGACATTCATTTTTTTCTGCTGGTCAGTATAGGTCTATTCGGGGAGGTTGATGTATGTGCACCTGCTGTGCGCACACAGGTTGTATGGGAATCACAGAAAAGTGCCTTTTACCTTTGACTCAGAACTCCAGTCGGCCGTTCCTCCCCTGGCCCCGTGTGCCAGCCTGACTCAGGCTTGTTGACAGGTTCCTAAATGTTCACCCAGTTTGGGTTCTGTGAATAGGTCACCACTTCCTGTTAGCCTCTTGATGTTGTGACCCATCTGTTTTGGGCACGTCTATTCTTGCTTCAACAGTTAGCCTTCAAGAAATGATTTCTAAGGTTCTCTCAATAGCTCAAAGCACCAGTGTCCCAAAACCTAAGCTAAAAAGTCATCACCTGAGCCTCATGCCTAGTCTCTTGACCAACAGATGATAAGAGACAAAGAATGGAAACCCACTAGGGATTGTGATGCCCACTACCTCATGGCAGAGTCCAGAGCGTCAACACCATCACCAGGAAGCCCAGAAGGCTTTCGACACTTTCATTTCCAGCACGAATGGAAAGCACTTCAGGATTTATGTGATCCTGGCAGAACTAGGTAGTTTCTATATTCAGAGGGACGCTCTTTCATAACTTTATTGGCCTATTTGGGTCTACGGTGCTGAAACCTGAACACGAGTTACAGCCAATCTCTGGCTTCTTTGCAGATCTGCACAGCAATCCAGGTGAAAAGTCAGGACACCTGGCCTAAACTCACCCAGCAAAGAACGTTCCCTGACAGTATCCGGTCACCCACAGTGAAAGCCAGGGACTCTGCTCTGACTGGGACATAAAGACAGAGGAAATGATGTGTCACCAGATCCAGATGGCTCAAAGGGCAGATGGGAAAGGCAAAGGCAAGGCAAAATCTCCTCTAATTACCTTTCAGGTTTCCCTGAAAAAGAAAATCTTATTTGAAATCTCAGTCATATGAAAGAAAGCATAAATTGATTAGCTGTCTTCTTCCATCAATAAGGATACAGACCAACTACCTCAATCACTGGCAACATGTAACATATGCATTTATAATACATTCTTGGTCACACCCAGAGTTCTAAGACTATTTACCTTGGGCAGTGTCCTCATACTTTTTACACTTTTGTCCCCATTTTTAAACTTAAAAATTCCACAATCATCTGGAAATACTGCTGTGCTTTCTAGGAGGCATTCTTCCAATTAAGGTTATTGAGGTCTTATAGTTGGCAAACATTTATGGAGCTCTATGTGTCAGGTATTATTCTAGGCACTTGATATTCACAGAGAATGAAACAGACACCCCTGCCTGCATGAAGTCTACAGTCTAGTCAAGGGAAGGGAAAGTCGAGTGTAGCAGAGAACAACTATAATCAGTAGAAATGATAAATTAATATATAATGCTAGAAGAAAAACCAGACCAGAATTGGAGGAGAAAGAGTACAAAGAGTGGGGAGGATGCTGAAAGGCCATCCATTATAGATTGTGGGAACCCAGCTTTCCTTTGGACCCTTTTACCCCACTGCTCTTATTTTTACCTACCTTGTACTCTTTCCTATCAACACGTTTATTGAGACAGTTTACCATTGTAGCTAAGCGCCTGAATTGGGATCTAATTCTTGGATGAATAAATGGGGCAAGTTATTGAACACCTCTACTTCTTAGTTCATCAGTCTTTCATGGGTTTTGTGAAGAGTAAAGGAATTGTTTTTGTGAACTGGCACCTAAACTAATACCTGGACATACTAAGAACTAAACAAATGGTAAATAATAATGTATTTGACATACAATACAAGGTACTGTGCACTTCTAATTATGTGCCCACCTGTCTTTTCCTCCTCCTGTTCCACAGAGTTCCTGAGAAAAGGGCTATAGCTATTGCAGCAGCCCCTAGAAGTAGGAATCCTGAATTCATAAATGATAGAAGATATACATTCCATCCCTAAATCTGGGCTGCAGAGTTCTCAATTGGTAAAATGAGAAATTTCTAATAAATATTTAACAAACTGATAAAACCAATTAAGGTATTAAAACTGTGTTGTGCAAGGCAGATAGATGCTCGATAAATGTCTCCTGAATTGAGTCAGTAAAGATTGTGACTGTACTGCATTTGACTGAAGAGTATTCTCCTGATAAATAGCTTAAGTTTGTTCCCTGTAGAGAGAAAGGAAGATTAATAGTCCCCTCATCTTCTCTGGGATGACAGTGATTATTTAAAGAAGTCTCTTAGATAAGATTTTAAAAGTGGCTCCTTTGCTGGAGCTAGTGGATAGCAAGTTGCCTGGTAAGTTGCAGCAAAAGGAAAAGGCATATGATGAATGGCACTTGGCCAGAGCTTTTCCTTAAACCGACGTCCTAGGACAACATGGGGTGCTCACCTGCCTAGCAAGGTTTTGTTACTGAACCAAACTTGGGTCCACTGACTCGCATGCAGTGAAGCCAATCTACTGCCACTAGGTTATGGTGAAGGAGAGTGCAGCATTTATTGCAGGGCTAAGCAAGGAGTCCAGGTAGCTAGTGTTTAAAAGACCCTGAACTCTCAGAAGGCTTTCAGGAAAAGGTTTTCAAAGACAGGATGAGGGAGGGGTGTTGTGGGGTGTATGATGAGCTTGTAGACATTATTCTGACTGGCTGGTGGTGAGGTAATTGGGAGTGGGCATCATCAATCTTCTGGTTCCAACTGGTCTGGGGTCTACGAGCATGTGGGCAGCATATAGTTAACTTTTTCCACCTGGTGGGGGTTTCTGTATCTGCAAAACAGCTCACTGTCCCACTCTTTCTGGTAAACTGGCCCAGGGGTTCTTCTTTCTCTGCAACTCAGACGCTGCTTCGTGACTTGGTGTGTCTGTGAACCACCTGCATGGTTCTTACTGTTGCAATTTCTATTTTAACCAGCTCACTGCTGCCAGCAAGTCTATCAGAAAATAAAGATATGCTGTGGAAGTTCATAACAGTCTGTCATCATCAGGGTCGAGTCACAGCTGTGTAACATACCCATTAACGGACTAGAACTTAGAGCACAAGTAGCTTCATCACCATGTAACTGAACGGAAACAGTTTGGACAGAGCAAGAAAAATTCTTGCTTAGCAAAGCCGATGACAAGGAGAAACACTGGAAAAAAAATCACTACAGGACATACTGTCACTTTAAAGCTGTCTTTCTTTTCCAGAAGTAAGGCTGTAATTTTGATTCTACTTTTTAGACTATCAAGGTTTTCAAATGACCATAATCATGCTGTGCAGCTAATATACTAAGCTGACGACCGTCTGTATCTCTTTGTTTAACTCTTTGCTTTTATCATGGCTTGTAAGAGACTCTTTATACATTTTCTGGTTCACCTTATTTCCAGACACATAGCGGGGACTGTCTTTTCTTGACCCCGCCCTTGAAGTTAGCCATGGGACTTTTCAGTCAATGAAATATTAGTGAAAGTGACATATGTCACTTCTGAGACGTTTTAAAAGCCAGCACAGGATTGTCATGTCCCCTTTACCCTCTCACGGTGATAACAGAGGCATCATGAGATGGAAAATCCAGGTCCTTGGTTCCCGTACATTAACAACGAATAGAACTCCATCAATAGACACAAAGCATGAGTGAGAAATTAGGGTTTTTTGGTGTTTGGACACTGAGATTTTGGGGTTGATTATAACCATACCATAATGTAGCGAATCCCGATCATTATAAAGGCTTAATCATAAATTTTAAATGACTAATTTTAAAGCTGTTCACTGTGCCAGCTACAAAATAGCACTTGGCACCTACCTCTACAAGGATTAAATCATGAGCCACTGCAGCTGCTGACCTTCAACACGCCCTGAAAGGAGTTCAGGGTGGAGATCAGGAAGGAGGCATTCTGTGCTCTGGGAAAAACTGGCAGGACAGGTCTTCGGGTCTTCGATAGTTAGATATTTTCAGGAGAAGATTTTATGAGCCCAGTTCTTGCATCTCCTCATATCTAGAAAAGCACTAAATTCCTTCATGGTGACGTCTGCTCCTCGTGAGTAGCAGCAAGACCCTGCCAGAGTGTGTGCTGCACTTCATGTACCCCCTTCACTAAAATCATACATACACTGATATTCCCCCCTACCTCTCTGGAGCAGTTCCCCAGAACTCTCTGAAATGCTGTCTCCTGGGCTGTAGTCCTCATTTTGCCCCCAATAAAACTTAACTCACAACTCTCACGTTGTGCATTTTTTTCAGTTGACAACTAGGAAGAGTGAATCTGATTATATGTGGATTATACACCAATTAGATATTTTTTAAAAAGCAAGGAGGCAAAGGAAAGGGTTTGGATAAAGAAAAAAGACTTTAGGAAAACATATTTCAATAATGATAATACTGGCTCCACAGGAAAAAAGAATCATCACATTTTCTCACCTGAACAGCTGTGATAGAATATCTATTATGAAATTAAAGAGAAGAAATGGTCATCTTACACATAATCAAGCTTGATGGAACTTATGATGGAACAAATACTATGTATCAAAAGAACATATATATATATATTTGGGTTTTTTTGGGTTTTTTTGTTTGTTTTTGTTGGTTTTTTTTGCAGTACGCGGGCCTCTCACTGTTGTGGCCCCTCCCGTGGCGGAGCACAGGCTCCGGACACGCAGGCTCAGCGGCCACGGCTCACGGGCCCAGCCGCTCCGCGGCATGTGGGATCTTCCCGGACCGGGGCACGAACCCGTGTCCCCTGCATCGGCAGGCAGACTCTCAACCACTGCGCCACCAGGGAAACCCAGAACATATATTTTTTCATAGAGCTTACAATATTTCTGCCTTTGGCAGGGAAGAAATGGACCGTGAGGACATTTAAAAACCGTTCACTAACCTATGGTTCAGAGTTGTGAAAATCTGTGAATATGGGGAAAAAGGGCTTCTCTCAGGTTTGCGTGCTGGTAAAGGGATGTAGTGTTAGTTCTTACTGTTTTACAAAATAATCAGCTCCCTGGCAGTTCTAGGAAAGCTCTGACAATCCTCAGGGGGCAGTTATGTTACTTTTTCCGTTGTTCTCAGGAGGAAGAATTAAGTTTCTCAAATTGCTCCAATATGTGTTTCCTTATAAATATTTAGAATTGGGAATTTAATCTTCTAATAATGGCAAAAATTACAGTAAGTATAACTTAAAAATTACAGTAAGTAATTTTCTGAAGTTGATGACTTGGAGGATAAAACAAGTATGTTTTACAACTTTGTATTCACTTTTATGTATTTGGTATGTGAATTACACAATTCTGATAGAACCTCATGCCTTTTCATTACATCTAATTCAAGCTCTCCACTTCATGTTACAGAAAGTTTTCTTAAAGATGCTCTAATGAAAACTATTACGAATTACATAGATTTGTATATTGATTTATACATCAGAAATCCATATTTTTGTCATATTTAACTGTTAAAAGACTTCCCAATTGTCTACATGACTGAATGATATTTCAAATGAACCCCTCAAAATATCTGGTACCTTTGTTCAAAATGTTATCTGTTAGAAGCAGTCAGCCATCCATGTTAAGGGTTAAGAAGAAAACAGTTTAAAATTGTATGCATTTTTCTCTTAAAATAATAATAACAATAATAATACCTGACTTACATGGTCACAAATTATTTACTAAATTTCTGAGCTGTGAAGGATCTTGGAAATCAATTAGCACAAACCTTCATATATTTGACTTGATGACCTACACTTAGGATGTGCACAAAACCATATGTCCTTAAGTGTAATATTCACACAGAATTTCTTCCAGTAATTAGGTAATAAGGATGTACTAGACCCCGTAGAAGTCTTTTAATGAAGTGTGTGACTTTCTGACATGCTTTGGTCTGTGCTTTACGCATATGGAAGAAGGGATTGTAAACTCCTTCAGCCACCTTCAGGCAAAAGGGGGCAATCAAATATTTAAAGGCTGACCTGGTACAGCACACTGTTATAAAATTAATAGTGACAGCCCTGATGAAATCTTTTAATGTGATGATTAAAAGGATCCTTTGAAATAGTGTGCAAGTATAATTTTAAAATGCATTCTTAGCCCTGGAGAGACGAACGTTGGGCAACTGATCTGAGCTTTTAAAACTTCTTTTCATTAATAGTAGCTCACATTTGTGGAGGCATTTTAACTTTTCCGAGGCACTTTCGTAACTTCCACCTAACTGTGTGTCCTTACGCCATCCCTGTTAAGTAGCCGTGGAGGGAATAGCAATTCCCATTTGCCATTGAGGAAACTGCTTCCAAAAGAGATTATTAGGAGACTTGCTCCAAGCCGAACCAATCGATGGGGAACTAGCCCTAGAAACTACATTATGTAACTCTGATCCCAGCACTCTTCCGCACAGACAAACCAATTTCCCGGGGTAATAACGTCTCCTGCTTAGCGGTAATCATTCTCCTAAAGAAGACTGTATTCTGTTCTGGAAGCCACCACTTGAAGTAAGGAGGAAAACTGGAGATGGTCTGGACACAAAACGATATATATTTGAGAAATACATACAAGTAAGATACACCCTGAAACTGACTTTTGGGGGAAATTTTAGCCTCGTGGGCAAGAGACCAAGCAAGGACTTGCTATCATTAACAACATACAGCTTTTTCTGTTTACAGTTTAAGACAAACAGTCAAGGTATATTGTATCAGAAGATGGGGTAGGGTTGGATTGCTAAGAATATCCTAGAATAAGATTACCAGGTGCCTGTATTATGAGTTGGTTTGTGCCAGTCTATTCCTGAGAGACGTTTAAAGCCTGGGTAGAGAGTGCAGCCAATTTGGGTAAAAGAGACTCCAAAGTCAAAAGGATGCATTCGGTAACTCTACCCCATGGTGGTTCACCCCCACCATCTCTCCAGTAGACTTCAGTCTGAATGGACTGGAGACTTCCTTGAGTCACGCTAAAGTTTGATCACTCTGCTCCACATACAGAGACATTCTTTCAGAGTTTCCAGAAGTTACAAAAACTAACCAGAAACCAACAGGAACTTGTAAGATCTGCACGAATTGCTGTCCATGCACACGTACATGAGATCAGCCTACATGAGATGAGTCAGTAGCACTGTTCCTGTTCTCCGTGTTTGTAGTGGATCTGTGAGCACAGCATGGCAGCTGAGCGCGTGTTCACAGCATTCATATAAGTTGCAAACACTTGGAACTATTGTGATCGGTCATTCCAACAGAAGTACTTTATAGGAAGGGAATTTTTAAAAGATAGTGACACCTTATTCTGAAAACCAAATACAATAAGAAAGCAGAGTCAGATACTTTTCCAATTCTAGGCATCATCATACTGACTAATTGCCAAGAAGAAGCCAGTTGATTCAGACAGCATCCTATATAACCCATATGTAATATATAATGATATACTACGTGAGGAACATTCTGAAGATGGCAATAGGATAATTGAAAAATGATCCATCTACCCTTTGGAACAAGAATTCTGAGGCGGTTTATTATATACATGACTGTATAAGATGAACTTAAAAAAATAGGTTTGACATCAGTTTCTAGTGCTTCACTAAAAAACTGTCTGTCTCCCTAACTACGTGCCTAAAATAATAAAAATTTGGTTAATTTAAGGTGTTTCTGTGCTCCATAACTCAGATCTTAACGATTTAATGGAGCTCCAAGGAAAGATTCAAGTACTGGTTGATGGACTGACTTGCTCAGGCCAGCAATGACTGTGATGAACTGGGTCTCTATTCCCATCTAACCTGAGCATTCTTCGCATTCTATATCCATAGCAGGGGTATGTTAAAGTTGGTTAGAAAAATTTGCTATTTTTCCACTCAAAGATGCTATCAATTTAAAATTCATCGCCAACTTAGTGATGTTTTCGTTTGCTCGTTTGTTTATTGGGGGTATTGCTACAGTGCCTTTGCACCTAGTGTGAGATACATCCTAATATCAGAACTGTTTACAATTATCCAAGGTATTTCTAGAATTGAAGAACCACAGTACTTCCTGCTTAGAACGAAGTTGAAAACTAATCCTCTAGTCTGTAGTACCTCCCTCTTCCTAAGTTATATACAGAACTTTATCCCAAGACAGGGGCTTAGTGCATGGCTGGCATCCATTCTATATTCAATATTGTGATTACTACCTAGGGCTAGGTGTATCTATGCAGAATTGTAGTAATATCTGAACAGAAATTCTCTTTCCCTAAATATCTGTTCCCAGAACCTCTTCTACTATTTTTCCATATCTCCTTCACTTGAAGATCAAGTTTTAACCAGAAAGGCTGTGTTAAGAGGTAGGCAGAAGCAAAGATATATTGCCATTTTACCAGTAAAGATACAGTCAATTTACTGTAGGGTGATTATAGTTACTTTATGGGATTGATGAGAAAATTAAATGAATTAATATAGCAGGTGAGCATTTAGCATTGACTTAGACATTTAGTAATCAAGCATTAAGTTGGAGCAACTATTGATTTTCCTCACACTTCACAGCTTCTCCAAAATTTCCTGTGAAAGTTCCTTCCAGGGCTTCCCTGGTGGCGCAGTGGTTGAGAGTCCACCTGCCGATGCAGGGGACACGGGCTCGTGCCCCGGTCCGGGAAGATCCCACATGCCGCGGAGCAGCTGGGCCCGTGAGCCATGGCCGCTGAGCCTGCGCGTCCGGAGCCTGTGCTCCGCAACGAGAGAGGCCACAACAGTGAGAGGCCTGCGTACCTCCAAAAAAAAAAAAAAAAAAAAAAAAGTTCCTTCCATTTCCCTATGGAACCCACCATTTGTCTAAGAATTCTATATCACAAAATTCTGGTCAGCAAGGGAGAAGAAAATGAGGCAGCAATGCCAGAATGCTCTTTTGTAGATGGGTAAAGGAAAGAACGGGAATACCCAAGTACTCTCATACATTCTGTCTGTCCTGTTCCTTTGAAGGGCTGGTCTTCCATGGGCCATGGCAACATAAAGAACAAGACAAAGCTGTCACTGTTCATCATAGCTCAGATTCCAGACTGTGATACTAAGTATGAGGCGTTCATAACATGAAACACAACTTAGTCCATGTTTGTGTGAGGTAGTGGGAGGGCTGGGGGAAGATGGCCAAGGAAAGCTGTTCTGGGTCAGATATATTTTGGTGTTTATGTTATTTATTTATTTTTAAAATTTATTTATTCAATTTTGGCTGCATTGGGTCTTCATTGCTGCACGCGGGCTTTCTCTAGTTGCGGCGAGCGGGGGCTACTCTTTGTTGTGGTGTGCAGGCTTCTCATTGTGGTGGCTTCTTTTGCTGCGGAGCACAGGCTCTAGGCGCACGGGCTTCAGCAGTTGTGGCATGTGGGCTCAGTAGTTGTGGCTTGCGGGCTCCAGAGCACAGGCTCAGCGGTTGTGGCACGTGTGTCTAGTTGCGCTGTGGCATGTGGGGTCTTCCAGACCAGGGCTCAAACCTGTGTCCCCTGCATTGGCAGGCGGATTCTTAACCACCGTGTCACCGGGAGAGTCCATATATTTGGGTTTAAAAGAGAAGTTGAAATTGGATGATGAGGTGCAAACTATTCCATTTAGAGGAAACACCATGTGTAGGGACCTTTCTAGACGACCTTGGAGTTGCGGTCTGTTATGTGCATGAGACTGGGGAGTGAGCACAGGGTGGGAGGTGAGCTGGGGAGGTAGGCGGGGGCCATGCTGTGCAAAGCCTCGCACACCAGGGCACTTGGCATTGTGCCTAGTGTACTGTAGATGCTCACAAATGTTCATCCACTGAGGAATGGACTACTTCTGGAAGCAATAAATCTATCACTCATAGAGGGAAGCACCGGCTGAAGAATCCCTTTTCAGTAAGTGTCTTTGGGTCTGTCTGATTCTTCTCTCCCTGTTGCCCGTTTGCTCCACTTACTCTGGCTCTGGGCTCTGTTCCTGGTAACAATCAGCGCGATTCAAGTAGGTGATGAGTGTGGTAGAAACAGCACAGTCTCTACAGCCAGGCTCACATTCAACCCAGGCTGGAAGGGAGGAAAAAAGAGGAAGAGAGTACACGTGTTGTGATGGGGGAAGATGAAACAGAAGTGGCACAATGTTGACAATTACTGAAGCGATGAGGATACACGGTTCTTTATATTATTCTCTACTTTTGTGAGTCCTTGAAAATTTCCATAATAAAGAGAGTTTTAAAAATCCTGGTCACGTCATTTATACGTAGTTTAATCTCGAGCAGGTGATTTAACTCTTCTGAATCTCAGTGCCTGGATTTATAAATGACGCGAGTGTACATCTCACAGAATGGATGTTCCGATTAAATGAAACGATGGAGGAAAAGAACTAGGCATAGGATGCTCTAAGACACCAGTGTCCCTAAGGCTCAGCATTTAAAGATCTAGATTCAAGGCCAATTTTCAGCCCGTTGGCCCTGCCCTGGGTTCTAGAACCTCTCTAACCTTAATGGACACATAAAACACCTGAAAATCTTGTTAAAGTACAGATTTTAATTCAGCTGATCTTGGGGAGGCCCAAGATACTGCGTTTCTTTTCTTTTTTTGGAGGGGGTAGGAGTTTATTAATTAATTTATTTTATTTCTTTGCTGTGTTGGGTCTTTGTTTCTGTGCGAGGGCTTTCTCTAGTTGTGGCTAGCGGGGGCCACCCTTCATCGCGGTGCACGGCCCTCTCACTATCGTGGCCTCTCTTGTTGCGGAGCACAGGCTCCAGACGCGCAGGCTCAGTAGTTGTGGCTCACGGGCCTAGGTGCTCCACGGCGTGTGGGATCCTCCCAGACCGGGGCTCAAACCCGTGTCCCCTGCATTAGCAGGCAGATTCTCAACCACTGCACCACCAGGGAACCCCGATACTGCGTTTTTAACAAACTTCAAGGTGATACTGGAGCTGCTGGGCCACAGATCACAATTTGTGAAGCCAGTCCTGACTTATGCTTTGTTCCTTTATTTTTATTTTATTTTTAATTGAAGTATAGTTGACTTACAGTGTTGTGCTAATTCCTGCTGTACACCAAAGTGACTCATTTATACACATGTATACGTACATTTTTATATTCTTTTCATGATGTTTTATCCCAGGATATTGAATATAGTTCCCTGTGCTATACAGTAGGACCTTGTTGTTTATCCATTCTTTATATAATAGTTTGCATCTACTAACCCCAAACTCCCAATCTATCCCTCTCCCTCCCGTCTTCCCCCTTGGCAACCACAAGTCTGTTCTCCATGCCTGTGAGTCTGTGAGGTATACATACATACATATATATATATATGTATGTATGTATGTATACAACCATACAATGGAATATTTCTGAGACTAAGTTTCCAATTGGTACCCTCTTCTGATTGTTGCATTTCCGTCACATTCTTCTGCTCTGAGTTCCAGGCTAGATCATTCCCCAGAATTCCAATCCCTCCAGGACTGAGGTCCTGGATACATACTAAAAGATCCTGAATCTGAAATCTTGTTCATAAGCTTAGGAGTGGAAGTCATCTTTCTGACAACAGTGCCCCAGACTCTGGTTTCCTTCATGGATCCCTGAGGAATCTGTGCTTCTTTTCTTTTTAACTGAAGTATAGTTAATTTACAATGTTGTGTTAGTTTCAGGTGTACAGCAGAGTGATTCAGTTATACATATTCTTCTTCAGATTCTTTTCCATTCTAGGTTATCACAAGATATTGTGCTCTACAGTAGCTAACTCCTTACTGTTTATTTTATATAGAGTAGTGTGTATACGTTAATCCCAAACGTCTAATTTATCCGTCTTTCCGTCCCCTTTAGTAACCATACGTTTGTTTTCTACATCTGTGACTCTGTTTCTGTTTTGTAAATATGTTCATTTGTATCATTTTTTAGATTCCACATATAAGTGGTACTATATAATATTTGTCTCTGTCTGACTTTCTTTGCTTAGTATGATAATTTCTAGGTCCATCCATGTTGCTTCTGAATCCACTGCTGCTGTGTTTCCTCTCGTTGTCTTGTGAACCTATTGCTCCTTTCTTTCTCAGACTAAACTGGGCTTCCCTGGAGCATCACTGATTGTCTTGGTACAGACCTGCCCAATGGAACATCTTCAATGGCCTGTGTCTGGATTTGTCCCTGAAGTGTTTCTCAACCCCAGGGGGCAGTTTCACATCCAGATCCTTTCCTATAATCCCCTCCCCACCAAGACTTTCTGGCAACCTGTGCTTTCACCCCCACCTGTGGCAAGAGAACCATTTCAATATTGGAAGAGGAGGAAAATTCTTAACCCCGTCAAAGGTATACATTCAGTAATGTGTTTATTCATAAGCAGACGCCTTATTTGAAAGCAGTCTTCAACGTATGACTGTGAAACTCATTTAGTTTATGCAGAACTCTAGAATAAGGCTTAGAATTACTTTTTTCTAGTCCACCAATTATAATCACCCTTGTAACGTTCAGATGAGCCAGATGTATAAATTCTGAAAACTTGCTAGGAAAAGAGACCCATCAGCTCTGTTACTTGTATTAGATTATAAGATCATATTGTGGCAAAGTTAATGGAAAGAGTCGTCTCCTACATATATACATGTAGGAGCCACCACATATGCTGTTAAACACAGGAACAATCACAAATGCTATTAAAACTCACGCCAAAAATCAAACATTGAGAATAATGCACTCTTGTTTAAACGTGACGCTTCCGTTTGACAGGAGTAACCTTGACAAGCTGCTACCCATCAACGCTTTCTGAACTGATGGGGTATTCTACATCCTTCCTGCAATGTTAAAAGACAGTTTTCAAAATTATCCACTCACAGTGAACTTGAAGGGAAGTTTCTCATCGAAATAAAAACAGTATCTCGAGGTTCACAGAAACTCAGCGCTCATGCATAGTTAAAGCCGCTTTGCATCTGACTCACACCTGCACCTCGGATTTGTTCTGTGCGTATTTTTCCTCTCCCGTGAAGCTTCATTTTACTGTTAGAAAGAGTTTATTGCTCAGCTTATTTTCATTTTAGACCCGTAGGGCACACACAATGTCACACGATCTAGGATACGAGCGTGTTGGCAACTTCCTGAGACATCAACGTTATAGATTCAAGGAGTAGTGATGGCTGTCCATTGAGTTTTAGCTATTCAGCGTTCATTGCCTCAGACTCCTTTGGGGAAAAAAAAATCCCAGTTACGCTCCGAGAGTGAGGGCTGCCTCTGCTGCCATCCGTGGAAACATCTTTGGAGACTGGCTGTTGTTGACTCTACTCCTGGTTGCATTTGGTTCCGGCTTGATCCAGCCACAGTGATGGGTTCAGAACAGCTGAGGGATAAATGAGGCTTCTGCTGGACCACG
The DNA here is from genome assembly GCF_003676395.1 of Aethalodelphis obliquidens. Taxonomy (NCBI): domain Eukaryota; kingdom Metazoa; phylum Chordata; class Mammalia; order Artiodactyla; family Delphinidae; genus Aethalodelphis; species Aethalodelphis obliquidens. The sequence continues at coordinate 4,139,121 of NW_020838000.1, read as the reverse complement.
GGGAGAGAGGCAGGTGTGCTTTGAAACTGCTTTAGCCGTCTTGCCGTCAGGGAGAAAGGGCAAATCTGACAATTCAACAAAGACAGTAAAAGGAGAAGTGAGAGGTGGAGAGGGAGGTTGAGAGTTGCCTGACTTCCTGGCCTGGGGCAAGACCTAATGCTGATTTTTTTCATTACCTGGATCAATAAATTCCATTTTTGTTTAAGCCAGCTTGAGTTGGGTTTTCTGCCACATTGTCAAGAGGAATACTAATTAATACAGTGTGTTAAGTGAGGCTAGAATGGGGAGACTGAGAACACACAAGAAATACAATGCTTTCCACAGTGTAAAAAAACCCAGACAAAATCCTCAGTTACCAGTGTGTAGAGAACATTGAAAAATAATATATTTGGATATTATTTCTTTTACAATTTTATCTCTGTGAGCCAAAGCTCTTTTCAATTACTTATTTAAAAGCAAGCTAATTTATTTGGTGTCGTTTAGACATGCACATATTAGTTATGAAAACAAATTGTGTGGAAGTCACATCAACACAGACTACAAAAACACATTCCTGGAAGAAAATTACAACTTTTAAAAATGTCATTTCTTTTTCCTTTTGTGCCCACCATCACATTTGGGGTGGATGTCTTTTTTAACCATTTTAAAAATTGAAGTATGTTTAATTTACAATGTTGTGTTAGTTTCAGGTGTACAGCAAAGTGATTCAGTTATACATATATATATATATATAATTTTTCAAATTCTTTTCCATTATAGGTTATTACAAGATATTGAGTAGAGTTCTCTGTGCTATACAGTAGGTCCTTGTTGATAATCTATTTTATATATAGTAGTGTGCGTGTGTTAATCCCAAACTCCTAATTTATCCCTTCCCCACTCCCACTATCCCCTTTGGTAACCGCAAGTTTCTTTTCTATGTCTGTGAGTCTATTTCTGTTTTGTAAATAAAAGATTATCATATTAAGTGAAGTAAGTCAGACAGAGAAAGACAAACATCATATGATATCACTTATATATGGAATCTAAAAAAAGGATACAAATGAACTTATTTACAAAAATGTCATTAAAGATTTTACACACAATCAAGGGAAGAACTGGGCGAGGGTCAAATTTTCAGACACTGCCTCTCTCCTAATTATTCTTTTTTTACTTTGTCATAACATATTACACCTGATAGTCATTAGTACTTATCAAGATGTTTTACATATATTATATAGCTTGAGACTTATCTTTTAAAAATAGGAGATAGATATTACATACACTCTACATCGAATTCCACCCCCACGCCATCTACCCAAGCACGATTTCCCAAATTCTGTAACTGCAGACAATGATATTCAGGGGTTATGGAGTTCAATAGAACCATATTTTAGCAAAATGTGTACACAAACAAAACATTAGATGTGGAATAAAATACCTTACAGGTTAAGACCATTACTTAGTGTAAATAATGTGCCACAGTTTTTAGATCCCTAATATAGATAGAAAGAAGTCGTTTAAAATGATGGAATTGTATCTGATATCGGTATAACTCTGCTATGGTATTGTCATGAATTTGGAACTGAACTGCGAAGCCTAGTTCAAGATAACGCGATGATTTCAGGTGGACTTTATCTGGATGGTCAAATCCTTAGAAGATGCAGAAAAGGAAAAGCTCAGACTTTGGTCAGAAAGATCTAAGAATCTGGCCACACCCACATACTGCCGTGTGACCTTGAACAAGTTAATTCTCTAAGCTTCCACCTCCTCATGGTAATAACGGGAGAATCACACAGCTAACTGTAGAGTCATTGCTGTGATTATATAAGACACACCGTATATGCACGCTCCTTATGTGCCTGGTCATGGGATCCCCTTGTCTGGACTGAGGCACCCGTGCCTCCCTGCACTGCTGTTGGTGTGGCTGGTTCTCAGTTGCGTCACTCTCTGGGAATTGCCCTCAGCCAGGGAGCTGTCTCTTTCTGAGGGGTTCCTACATCCAAGGCTTGATCAAGGAGAGAGCATACAGTCAAGGCATTCCTGTGTCATTTCAGGACAATTTCTGAAAGCCAAGGTCCAGATCTGCCTATGGGAGCAAAAGAGACCTCTCCTATGATGACGCTGAACCCAACTTCTCCTTCTGTCTCATCCTGCTTTGCTCATTCTCTTACAGGTGTTGGTCACAAGACCATTTCCCAATAAACTTCCTGCACATGACTCTCCATCTTAGAGTCTGTTTCTGGGGAAAGGTGATCCAAGACACTATTACGTAGGAAAGGCTCTCACAGTATTGGCTTTGAAGATGTTGATGATGATGAAGCTGAAAGGAGTGTAGAAACATGAGCTTGACTGCTTCGTTTTGATAAAGTCACCCACTAAACATGTATAGAAACATGTATAGAAACGGTTTCCTTAAATTATATTCCCTGTAAGTGTAGGAGCAGTTTCATATTAAAAGTAGAACTACTGACAATTATGACTAACCATCAGCTTAATTAGAAGATTGTACCTAAATTGACACTTCCATTTTCAACTCAGCAATTACTTGTGTAGCCATTTCTATTTTGCAGCGTTTATCACATAGAGTGTTGATCAATAATTTAAAAAAAAAATTCCCTTAAACAGCAGTTTCCTCCAAAGGCCCTTTACACTCAACTATCCCAGGATTCTGTAATTCTGATGGTAGAAATATCTGAATAATACGTTCTCTGGGAAATAAGGTCATTTAAAGACCAAAATTGCCCTTGAAGACACTTCATAAATTATGCACAGCAGTGGTAGTGTGAAACGTATAATTCAAGTGGCAACGTGCGCACTGCAAATGAAGAAGAGGGTGTCCGGAGACAGAGTCCCAGGTTGTGTCTTAACAGGACCATAGGAGCAAGGATACGGGGTGTGACCTTGCCTTGGATGTTGGAATAACATCATACAAACTGTAGCACAGGAAAGGACATTGAAGATACACATGTCAAATCTTTCTTCATTGATAAACTGAGAGCCGGTAAAAGTAAATCACCTGGTCACAGTTAGACAATCAGTAAGAGACAGAGCCCGTCCTCAAAACCAGCTCTTTTCAACCCTCCTCACCATTTCACCTTGACTCCACCCATATGTTCTTGTTCTCAGACCTTTGGTCAACCCAAGAAAATCCTTCCCCCTCCTTCTCTGAATTCCCATCAATTGCTCTATTGCCAGAGCCCAGGCAAGTCCTCTTTTCTCTAACATCCCTTCATAAAATTCCCATCTGGGAGTTTCTCCAACATATACGTTTCTCCCATTCTAGCTGAAATAACTTAAGCTATTATTAAATAATACATGATACCATAATACTCCTATGCATGTGCTTTTAATAAGTCCATTTGCATTCTATATGATTCCTAACAGTGGTAACAAAGTTATAGACAAATGTAGTGAATTTAAGGATTTACAGATCATTTACAGATTTATTAGTATAGTCTTTAGAGCAAAGAATAAAGGAAAAATAGTTTGCCTGGTTCACAAAGCACTATTTCAGTTTAATTGTGAGCCCTCACTAGTCACAACCAATATGATAGAAGATTTTGGAGATGCTTTTTCTAAGCATTTTATAAATTTTGATAAGTAACACCCTAAACTTAAGATTAAAATAGTTTTCAGGACTTCCCTGGCGGTCCAATGGTTAAGACTCCCCCTTCCAATACAGGGGGTGAGGGTTCAATGCTTGATCAGGGAAGCTGAGATCCCACATGCCTCGGGGCAAAAAACCAAAACATAAAACAGAAGCAATATTGTAACAAATTCAATAAAGACTTTAAAAAAGTTCCACATCAAAAAAAAAAAATCTTTCTTTAAAAATAAAACAGTTCTCAAAGACCCTTGCTAGGGACTATTAAAAAGCACTGAGAGGGCTTCCCTGGTGGCGCAGTGGTTGACAGTCCGCCTGCCGATGCAGGGGACACGGGTTCGTGCCCCTGTCCGGGAAGATCCCACATGCCGCGGAGCGGCTGGGCCCGTGAGCCATGGCCGCTGAGCCTGCGCGTCCAGAGCCTGTGCTCTGCAACGGGAGAGGCCACAACAGTGAGAGGCCCGTGTACCGCAAAAAAAAAAAAAAAGCACTGAGAAAATGAATTTAAAGGAGGCTGAATATTAATTTTTTAATAATTATTTTTAGGAGATGCTGATAAAAAATGGTCTTAACTGGTTTTGGGGATGAGACTTTGAAGTCAGAAACAGGATAATCATAATCAGCAGAAATTGAATCAAATGTTCTTCAACAATGAGTGGGTTTCCGACAGAAGTGAAGAATACAACACATTTTAAGTTAATCCATAAAATATCTTCACATATATTATTTATCAACAGTGAAGACATTCTTAAGACATGAGCATAATTTAGCCTGGTGGCAGTTGGGAAGGCAGATGTTTCTTAATGGGCTGACACTCAATGCAATCATTACCTGTTCAGTGGATTACATGTGACACATGTCCCACCCCTGTCTGGTCCTTTTGAATTACTCATAAACTAGCTTTTTTGAGTGCTTCGTATGCTTCCAACTTTATTTTGCAATTAAAAAAACATATGCATGCTGCAAATGAGAAGTACATTTTATATTTCCAAATAATCCTGGGCAAAAAACCCACTCATTGTCTTTTTCTAATCATTTCATTCCATAATTTTTGCCAATCTTCCTACACTGGTTTGCTCTGGGAGAGACAAAAGGCAGAGAGGCAGAATCTATCCCTGTGTTTATTTCTTGACATTGACTTATAAACTGCCCAGAGTATGTCCTCCCTTTCTTATGTAGAATGTTCCTTAAGGTACGCTATTTATAAAAACATGTGGAGGGGACTTTCGTGGTGGTGCAGTGGTTAAGAATCTGCCTGCCAATGCAGGGGACACAGGTTGGAGCCCTGGTCCGGGAAGATCCCACATGCCGTGGAGCAACTAAGCCCGTGCCCCACAACTACTGAGCCTGCATGCCACAACTACTGAAGCCCACGTGCCTAGAGCCCGTGCTCAACAACAAGAGAAGCCACCGCAATGAGAAGCCTGCGCACTCCAATGAAGAGGAGCCCCCGCTCACCGCAACTAGAGAAAGCCCGCAGGCAGCAACAAAGACCCAATGCAGCCAAAAATAAATAAATAAATAAATTTATAAAAACAAAAAAACCCAAACATATGGAGAAATAAACCTTTTAGTCAGTTTTTTTGAAACCAGGTTTTTGCATGTTGCTATATCCCTGTGACTTGGTAAATAATCAGCGTATTTGTGTTAAGGCTGAATCAATCAGAAACCAAAAGAAAAATCATTACCAGTCAAAGAATTCCAGTCTGTGGTGGGAGGGAATTAGTTAAACTTGGTTAAAATCAATCAGGTTCAGTCCTTTGAGTTAATTATTCAGTTAATCCTGCCAAAGTAGTCCATCTGGTAAACTGCTGTTTCATAGGGAGAGTTTAATGGGTATAGCTTAAAAATGCTAATATTTGTTTTCATTCATTTTATGACTGCCCCACACCAGGCTCTGGCTTAGCTTTTTAACTACACAATCTTATAAAATCCCCTCAACAGTATTGCGAATTAGAGGGTGACATTCCCATTTCACCAACGAGTAAACTGAGACTTAGAAAGGAAGAGAAGCTTGCCCAGTGACAGAGAGCAAATGGCTGAGCTGTGGTTGAAGCCTTCGGCTGTTGGGCTCCAAAGTTTTTGCCATTTTCTTTTTAACCTTTTGCATTCTTTTATATGTAATGTGTAAGGATTAGAACAAGAGTATAAAAGTGAAGCACTGGGGCTTCCCTGGTGGCGCAGTGGTTGAGAATCTGCCTGCCAATGCAGGGGACAAGGGCTCGAGCCCTGGTCCGGGAAGATCCCACATGCCGCGGGGCAACTGGGCCCGTGAGCCACAACTACTGGGCCTGCGCGTCTGGCGCCTGTGCTCCACAACGAGAGGCCGCGACAGTGAGAGGCCCGTGCACCGCGATGAAGAGTGGGCCCCACTTGCCGCAACTAGAGAAAGCCCTCGCACAGAAACGAAGACCCAACACACCCATAAATAAATAAATAAATAAATATAAATTAAAAAAAAAAAAAAAAGTGAAGCACTAAGTGTCCATCATCGGATGAATGGAGAAAGAAGATGTGGCACATATATACAATGGAATATTACTCAGCCATAAAAAGAAACGAAATTGAGTTATTTGTAGTGAGGTGGATGGACCTAGAGTCTGTCATACAGAGTGAAGTCAGAAAGAGAAAGACAAATACCGTATGCTAACACATATATATGGAATTTAAGGGAAAAAAATGTCATGAAGAACCTAGGGGTAAGACAGGAATAAAGACACAGACCTACTAGAGAACGGACTTGAGGATATGGGGAGGGGGAAGGGTAAGCTGTGACAGGGCGAGAGAGAGGCATGGACATATATACACTACCGAACGTAAGGTAGATAGCTAGTGGGAAGCAGCCGCATAGCACAGGGAGATCAGCTCGGTGCTTTGTGACCACCTAGAGGGGTGGGATAGGGAGGGTGGGAGGGAGGGAGACGCAAGAGCGAAGAGATATGGGAACATATGTATATGTATAACTGATTCACTTTGTTATAAAGCAGAAACTAACACACCATTGTAAAGCAATTATACTCCAATAAAGATGTTAAAAAAAAAAAAAAGTGAATCACCCTGGCAGGGGTGCCTCTCCCTCCACCTGGTGCCACTGTCACAGCCCTTCCCTAGTCTCGCTGAGGCAGGCTGAAGATGAAAGTATATACAAATATATTAGTCTCCAGGGAACTCTGATATGTCCCCCCTGACTCAAAGCACAGCTCATCACAAAAGGGGCTGGAAGCACTGGGCCTTCCAGTGTAAATCTTCCCACTTAGTCAAAGGCTTATCCCATCTCTTCTCTAAGCCCAAGCCCTACCCCCTTGAGCAATCCTGTAGCCCAAGTAACTCTTAGGTCCTCTACTCTGAAGCAGTGCATTGTTTCTAGATTCATCTCCTTTCTACACCTTCAAGGATTTTAAGAATCTCTCAGGAACTTGCAGAATCTTGGGGAACTACGACCAGGTATGTTACGAAACAAAATTCAAGGATGCCCCCAGTCCTCAAGCATGGTAAAAAGTAAGAAGGGAAGCAAAATGAAGCTTCCCTTCGTTTTGGGGCTGGGAAAGCAACGTGGTTCTGTTTTTATACTGACTACTTATGCTGGTCATTCCTGAAACAGCAAATGTGGCTTGCTGACAGTTTTCTGTCTGAACACCACTGACTGTGCCTTGGAATGACTAGCGCCTACGTGTCAGTTGTGCAAATCACGGGCTCTGTTTGTCTTTTGTTGATGGGTTTAGGTGTTTATGCATGTCAGGGTTCCCACAATCCGTTGCTAAAACAAATTGTTATACTCTGATTAATGATTTCCCCATTCCTCTTTACTATCAAATCCAATAACAAGTACAGCAAAACAGGAACCAAATATATGCTACTCATTTGAGTCTACAAGTAGAAGCAAATACCCACTGGTGGAAGGATGCTTTGCTCAGAGCTCACTCATTAAAAGAAAGGCTAGATGTGTAAAACTCAGATTAATTATCCCCAAATGACTGGCTGAGGTTGAACAAAATACAGGCTCATTAACGTTCAACCATGCTGCTTAGAGAAGAGAGGATGGGAAAGAAAGATTAGATGAGAAACCTCTTTTCAGTTTTTGAGTTGAGTTTTTCAAGGATGAATTTGTCCTATACTCCAAACCAAATTCTGCTGATAGGCTATGCGTGAACAAGCAGACTCTAGTGACAGAGCCCTTGGGTTCAAATTCTAGTTTATGAGCTGTGTAACTTGGGCAAATTACTTAACGTCTCTGGGCCTCAGTTTCTTTATCTGTAAAATAAAGATAGTGACTCTGACAACCTACAAAATGGGAGAAAATATTTGCAAATGATGCAACTGACAAGGGTTTAATTTCCAAAATATACAAACAGCTCATGCAACTCAAACAGTTCCTGCAACAATAAAAAAACAAACAACCCAATCAAAAAATGGGCAGAAGACCTAAATAGACATTTATCTAAAGAAGAAATACAGATGACCAATAGGCACATGAAAAGATGCTCAATATCGCTAATTATTAGAGAAATGCAAATCAAAACTACAGTGAGGTATCACCTCACACCAGTCAGAATGGACGTCATTACAAAGTCTACAAATAACAAGTATTGGTGAGGGTGTGGTGAAAAGAGAACCCTCCTACACTGTTGGTGGGAATGTACGTTGGTGCAGCCACTGTGGAAAACAGTATGGAGGTTCCTTATAAAACTAAAAATAGAACTACCATATGATCCAGCAATCCCACTCCTGGACATATATCCAGACAAAACTGTAATTCAAAAAGATACATGCACCCCAATGTTCATAGCAGTACTATTCATAATAGCCAAGACATGGAAACAACCTAAATGTCCATCGACAGATGAATGGGTAAAGAAGATGTGGTACATACACACAATGAAATACTATGCAGCCATAAAAAAGAATGAAATAATGCCATTTGCAGCAACATGGATGGACATAGAGATTATCATACTAAGTGAAGTAAGTCGGAAGGAGAAAGACAAATACCATATGCTATCACTTCTATGTGGAATCTAAAATATGACACAAATGAACCTATCTATGAAACAGTCACAGAATCACAGACATAGATAACAGACTCGTGGTTGCCAAGAGAGAGGAGAGGTGGGGCCGGATGGATTGGGAGTTTGGGATTAGCGGATGCAAACTATTATATAGGATGGATAAACAACAAGGTCCCACTGTATAGCACAGAGAATTATATTCAATACTCTATGATAAACCATAATGGAAATGAATATAAAAAAATATATCACAGCAAGATCCCTTTTGACCCACCTCCTAGAGAAATGGAAATAAAAATAAACAAATGGGACCTAATGAAACTTAAAAGCTTTTGCACAGCAAAGGAAACCATAAACAAGACAAAAAGACAACCCTCAGAATGGGAGAAAATATTTGCAAATGAAGCAACTGACAAAGGATTAATCTCCAAAATTTACAAGCAGCTCATGCAGCTCAATATCAAGAAAACAAACAACCCAATCCAAAGATGGGCAGAAGACCTAAATAGACACTTCTCCAAAGAAGACATACAGACTGCCAACAAACACATGAAAGAATGCTCAACATCATTAATCATTAGAGAAATGCAAATCAAAACTACAATGAGATATCATCTCACACCAGTCAGGATGGCCATCATCAAAAAATCTAGAAACAATAAATGCTGGAGAGGGTGTGGAGAAAAGGGAACCCTCTTGCACTGTTGGTGGGAGTGTAAATTGATACAGCCACTATGGAGAACAGTATGGAGGTTCCTTAAAAAACTAAAAATAGAACTACCATATAACCCAGCAATCCCACTACTGGGCATATACACTGAGAAAACCATAATTCAAAAAGAGTCATGTACCAAAATGTTCATTGCAGCTCTATTTACAATAGCCCGGAGATGGAAACAACCTAAGTGTCCATCATCGGATGAATGGATAAAGAAGATGTGGCACAGATATACAATGGAATATTATTCAGCCATAAAAAGAAACGAAACTGAGTTATTTGCAGTGAGGTGGATGGACCTAGAGTCTGTCATACAGAGTGAAGTAAGTCAGAAAGAGAAAAAGAAATACCATATGCTAACACATATATATGGAATCTAACAACAACAACAACAAATGGTCACGAAGAACCTAGGGGCAAGACGGGAATAAAGATGCCGACCTACTAGTGAATGGACTTGAGGATACGGGGAGGGGGAAGGGCAAGCTGGGACAAAGTGAGAGAGAGGCATGGACATATATACACTACCAAACGTAAAATAGCTAGTGGAAAGCAGC